>NC_142936.1:60444074-60469074 GCF_046866305.1 Octopus bimaculoides | reverse complement strand
TATTTAGTAGTGTCGAGGATTTGTGTGTATATATATATATATATATATATATATATATACACACACACAAATGTATATTCTCTCTCTCACACACACACATACATAATATATATATATATATATATATACACATATATAAATATATATATATATATATATATATATATATATATATATATATATATATATATATATGCACACTGGTGTATATTCTTCTCACATACACTTAACTATTTTTAAAAACCCGAGACAAATACATACAATATGACCGAGAGAGAAAGATTGAAGTATGTCGAATGGATAGAGGTTCAAACGTTATTTATCGTTACATAACTGCGAAAATGAACGTTTTATTTTGCAGTTGCATCTTATAACTCTTTCGGGGTACCTGTTTACAAGTGTATCTTCACTCCTTATAATGCATAGAACTTCTTCGGAATAGAGACTGCAAGAACTTGAGAACGTATTATATGGATATGCGTTTCTATGATCGTTTATGTGATGTTGTATTGCACTCTGCCTTCCTTAAGTCTCCAGGACAGGTCTGGAGACTTAAGGAATGTTTTTAAATTAATGTTTTTAAATGGTTCAATATGTTTCAATATCGACTTTTGAAGGAATCTACAGTCACCAACATATACAAATGCACATATGTGCTTATACAATAACTATATCTATGTATTTATTTGTAAATTTATATAGGAAGTGTATGTCAGCATATACTATTGCGTCTAGCCACCTTAACGATTTTATAATTTTCCCATTTCCATTTTACTGAATCAGCTATTGATACCTATGGTAAATATTATGAATACTGACAAGTGGAATTCAGTTTCACCACGAGCAACAGACTAGCATCTCTAATGAGCATTAATTTCATGCGAAATTGGCGTACCAATCTGATGATTTTGCATGCTATGGGGAGGTTGTCTCCCTTGTCAGTACATAGGACTATACTTGTTCATGGCTAAAGAGTCTTTGAGTCTTATTTCTAGCAATGCTGGTGCTGCCATACACCCTTAGTCACTTTTAATGACGTTGAGTTTTTTTTCCATATACAAATGTTCACGTTTATATACTAATATATTCTCTCCAGTATTATATTTGGTCGTATACGCACGTGGTTGAGGTGAATGAATTAGATGTAGCATGTATATAAATGTGAATATTTGTATATGCGCTTGTGAATGCGGGTTATTCGTATGGGTATGTATAAATGTTTATAATTATGTACAATGTGTTATACTATACTGATGACGGTAAAGAGATTTTGCATCTCCAAACTAGAAATTGACCTATAGTTAAACCGTTTAAAAAATCTTTGTTTACGTTCCTCGCTTTCAACCCGTGCTAATGGGGTAAATAATTTAGTTCTTAGAGCCAGTTGGCGTCTATTCCTAGCATGTGGCACTACTGATTAAAACCTTTATCATTTTACGTTATTATATTATCTTTCTCTCCTGATACTGTGCTAGTTAGGATATATGTGGGAAGTATAGGTGTGCTTGTATGGATTAATACATGTATACATATATACATGCATACACACACACACACACACACACACACACATGTACACACAAAATCTTGTAATTTTCTTTCATTTCTTAGTGTCTCTGTCTCTCTTTCTCTATCTACCTGTATATGTGTGTGTGTGTGTGTATATCTATCTATCTATCTATCTATCTATCTATCTATCTATCTATCTATCTATCTATCTATCTATCTATCTATCTATCTATATATATATATATATATATATATATATATATATATATATATATATATATATATATATATATATATATGTATGTATGTATGTATGTATGTATCATAACCCCAACTTGAAAATTATTTTATTTTAATTGATCTAATCTATGCCTCAAATGTTTTTGTAATTTGCATATTTTTATCAATATGTTTGCAATAAGAATTCGCAATCCCAGTAGGATCTAAGAAGCGGTACCTTGTTGTGCAGGTCCACGCTCCACCAAATATGACACGTGAGTATTATCGTCATCTCTATACACACAAAGCATTCATTACAGATATATACAACGATATCAGCATTTAATTTGTACTTCATTTTATCTATCCAAGTGATGAAATGCCAGGTTAGCCTCGGCATGGTTTGAAGTCAAAATATAAAGTATTGTAACTTAATGTTGCTGACATTTTGTCTGGAATTGTTCCATTTAATAGCGGCGGCTTCTTTAACAAAATAAAAGCCTTTCTATCTGATGTTCTTTATTCTCTGTTGTATTTCCTTAGCCTGAAATCAAGTTTGAGGAAATACATACTGTAACGGTCTGTTCCACAGCATGCATTTGTCGAGGGTATCATGGATACTTTTACCGACTTTCTTCATTGTAGTAATTCTTTCTTTCTGAAATTCCCTAATTTCTGTATTTCTTCAGTGGAACAAATTTTAACGAATATATGAAACAAAACTGCATGTCACAACATGTGTTCAGTGAATCACGTTAACTGTCACTAGTGTTGTCACCTGGTGCATCTATTCTACATCATTACTACTGATTGTATGAAATTGTAAGGAATATGGATGTGCAATATGTTCCTCATGATACTTTTATCATCTCTTATACCAGAAGTGTAAATATCGTCCGGCTTGGTTGTATTATAACCTAAATAGTTAAATAGAAAGTGTACTTTCAAAGCCTGGTCAAGTGTGGTTTTTAATTAGACAGTGATAGATAAGAAAAAAAACTTAACTTATGACGTTAAACAAAAAAGGCTTACATGTGTGTATTGATTAAATAGCGTTAAATGGATGCTCTCGAATTAACGTTCACAGTGAACTTCTCACGATGTTAGAGAGGATAGGTTTAAGTAAATAGAAAAGATTATATGCGGAGAGATACGATAAATTGATTTATCCTTCAAATTAAGCGGTTATTGTTATCTAAGGTAAGTTGAAATGCAAACTGAAGAGTTATCTATACCTTGAAATGATAAAGAATTACAGCTGTTGCTGTTACTTGGTTTCTTTTGGTACTACATCAAGTGGATTCTTTCTCATATTTAAAAAAATAAACAGTGAAATATTTCTCTTACTAAAAATATATCAGTTCTGTAAAGATCATCAACACCATCCATAATGGTTTGCTTTCCCCTCTGACAAAAATTATACTAGTCAAGAAACAATTTTCATAGCATTGCTAGAAGGATGCAGATCAGGTGTATTTTTCATAACATCCTTAAATAATACCGAAAAAAATTTAACACTTACCATATTGACAAAAGAGAAGCATATTTATACAATTACGGAAGCTATAAAAATCTTTCTTCCCAAAACATAGTTTACTGAGACATCAAATATTCATTTCACTCATGTTTGACTATGAAAACCGTGGTAAAAAAAGTATAAACGTCCTATGCCATAGTGTTATGTCTCAAGCTACTGCTATCTAGCACCTTCGGATGATCTCTACTCAACCGCTACTCGACTGCTCCTCGTCAGCTACTCAACCCTACCACGGCCAGACTACCTCTATTTATATGTCTTAGGCGATCCTACTTCTTCGCTTGGGGGGTTTCGACACAACACATAGAACAGAGGTTTCTTCCCTAACACTATAAACTTTACATTTGGCTCGGAGAATAGTTACTCACCATCTACCATACAATATTATAATACATACTACTATTTAAACTGCTATGAATTTAAAATTAATACATAATTCTTTAGTACACTTGAGTGTAAGAAGTCTTCCTTTGATAAAAGTACGTAATCTCTTTTCTCTCTAAGAATTACGCCCAGTTTGCTCCAATTACTACTTAAGGAATAAAATTAAACGTAACTTATATCATCCAAAAGATATTTCTTTCATAAAAGCTATCCATACGTTTGTATACTTATCAACGAACTCAAGAACTATTTCTTTGTTCTAACTAATCAAATATGTTGCTTGTATTTCTCGTTTTCCATTCGTCAATCAATGCAGTGATATCAAGGCTTCTATTATTAGCAAGTGCCTTATTCATCACTTATTTTATTCGAAAGTAGCACCAAGGAGTGGGCTGTTCCGTGTTCAGCAAGTTGAAACAATCCCTAAATAGCCGTTTCTACTTAACGGATGATGTCACATAGACTTTTTGATGACTCGTAATGCCAAAATTATAATGGTCTTATCTGAAACTGCATTAAATTAGCCAATGAAAGTTAAAGAAAGTTAAATCATTCACAATGGGGTATCTTGTTGCCCGATACTCTACATTCTGTACAGTTATTGCAATGTTCAGTAAAATCTTTTACAGCATACGACAGATTCTTCTAATTTTCTAGAAGATTTCTTTCAGATCACCTCTCTTGACTCTCCGAATCTGAAACGGTTTATTTGTGTTGTCAAATATGTATAATTCAAAATGTGAATCGGCGACATGGTTTCAAACAAGTGACCTAAACTCCTGCGGATGCAACGAGCCCGAATTATACTGGATATTCGTTATGTACGGCTAATCCTAATTGAGATAATTGCAAAATGGATAAAAACCACTTAATGCCTACATCCACTATACCTAATCTTTCTTTGGAGAACCCTGAACAATTTGTAAATCGGTTGTGCATTTGTTTGTAAATTTTATTTTAAGTAAAAGTATTGCAATATTTTGATCGGTTGCATTATAGCCCTTGTGTAGTTATATACCAATGTAGACTTAAAGATTGATATACTCTTGTAATTGTTTAGGGTACAAATAAGCATACAAGACATACCTTAATATGCTCGATAAATGATAACAATGGTAATATTCAAATGCATATCTCATTTTCATAAAACTGTGGGCTGTATTCTGAAATTTCTTTTCATTTTCGAGTTGAAAGTACCTCGTCCTTTAATAGCACTGGAATTCGGATCGGACTCACTGACAGAAAGTAAGTTTGGCAATGTAATGTTTTTACACAAACAAATAACATTTCCTTATATTTAACATGAGAATATCATAAAATATATTATTTCATTTCTAGACCTACCTATCGGTCAGATATAGCCATTTATGGCATTATCGGATATATTCCTGCTAATACAAAAGGTAAGAATTCTATGACATTAATTTTGTGCATGTTCGAACATTTACAATCACATTACATTTATAATGTTTTAGGAACATTTGTTAAAATTATCAAAAGAACCAATTTTTATTTACACTATTGAATAAAATGTGTTATATAAGCAATATATTTTAGGAATACTAGTAGTCATCTTCAGAGAAATCTCTGATCTATTTGGATGTGAAGCACATCTGAAGAACCGAATGTTTTTAACAATGTTATTTCAGATAGATCACATTGTAGTATCTTGACACAAAACAACATAGCATCATATCTCGATATACTTGCAAATAGTTGATATATAAACAGTCACCCCCACCTTTTTTTTTTTTTTTATCTAAGTGGTGTGGAGAGTCACAGTCACTTCCCGGTTCAACCTCACCATATTGTCCTTGCGTGTACTATGGTTATGAATACGAATACAGTGTGTATCTTGTAGCGGGTTGTAAATACTCGAACATCAGTTGCAAATCTGGCATCCTAACTATTCAACTATTTTTGATCATGTGTATCTAGGTAACAAATAATATCTATAATCTTTCAGAATGAATTTAAAGAATTCTTTTTCGTTTTATAGACTTCACAGCAGACGCATTTTGTCGATGGCCATTTGACAATACGCTACTGCATGGTTTATCTATCCATTCTCACAAAATGGGTAAGTGTTGATTATAAACAATGATCCTCTATGTCGAGAAAGCTTTTAATAAACTGGCTATTTAAATTTTTTTTAAAATCATAAAACCGAGTTTTTATTAGCAGACTTGATTTTGATTTTGTAACGACATTAATAAAAGTGATATTTTGACATCCACTTAGAATATTTTTCAAATATGTATTTTTGTACTATTTGTTTTAGCTACAGCAATCACTGGTTATATTTATCGAAATAACCAGTTCATCGAGCTACTCCGAGCAGACCCCTCTTACCCAGAAGTAAGTCACACACATTCCAAAATAACTATATGTTAAATTGCATATGGCATTTAAAGTACGGTTAATATACGCCGTCAACATTTAATATGCATTCGTACATGCCCTCACCATCTTCATCATGTTCATCATCATCATCATTATGAGTAACACTGAGTGTATATGTGTGTGTGCGTGTGTGTGTGTGTGTAATATGTATATATATATATATACATATATATATATATATATGTGTGTGTGAGTAAAAATAAATACAAAAAAGGGGTTTTGTATGATTGTGTATAGAGGAATATATATATTATTTAAAAGAGTTCCAACTCTGTCTGTTTTTTTATGTTTTATTTATATTCTTGTAAAATTAATGTGGGATATAGAATATGGAATATACAATATATAATATAAAAATGGATGGTACAATGAAATGAAGTATTGAATGTCTTATTGAATATATGGAATATGTCTTATTGAATATATGAAATATTGAGTGTTCAGTATAAAGGATTAAATATATAAAGGATTATATATATAAGTTAAAAAAAAGACAAAAAACAATAACAAAAAACAACAACGTGAGGACGTGATACGGATAGTGTTACTAGACACTCGGGAAAGGAAAGAGAGATGCATGTAGCATGTATATATGTATGTATATGTATGTATGTATGTTTGCATGTATGTATGTTTGCATGTATGTATGTTTGCATGTATGTATGTTTGCATGTATGTATGTAAAATTTGTGGTGTAGAAACTTCAAACGCTAACAATTCAGAACTTTTTTACTTTCTCTCTTGAAAAAGTTTATAGTTTAACTTCATCAACGGTTGCTTCACTTGTTGGGAGATGGAAAGAGCACTTTGATGAGTTACTCAATAGACCCGCCGAAGTTAACCTCTTTGTTCTTGATAATATACCAGAAAGACCAACAAAACCTTTTTTAGTCGAGGTTCTAAACCTGGCTGAAATAAAAGCGGCTATCGTGAAATTGAACAATGGAAAAGCCCCTGGTATGTTTGGGTTAGGTGCAGAAATATATAAATATGGTGGTGAATACCTCTGTACAATGTTGACAGGCGTGATTCAGAGGATTTGGCACAGCGAAGTGGTCCCTCAGGATTGGCGTGATGCGATTATGGAGATACTCTATAAATCGAAAGGCGGAAAGAATGTCTGCGATAGTTTTCGTGGCATCTGTCTGTTAGCTGTGACTGGAAACATACTTTGTAGGTTAATACTGGGTGGATTGCATCTGCACATTGGTAATGAGGTTTTACCAGAATTACAATGAGGGTTTAGAGGCGATAAGAGTACTAGGAATATGATATTTTCAGCTAGATGGCTACAAGGAACGTGCATCGAACAAGATATGAAGATCTGGATTTATATTAAGTTTTTATTGATCTGACAAAGGCGTTTCATTCTGTAGAATTGGGAGAAGAGCAGTTAAAAATGCCCTTGTTTTATTTAAAAACAACGGCCATTCAACTCGCATGGAGTTTGGTTTTTTAAACTACTCTTCTCTCTCTCTCTCTCTCTCTCTCTCTCTCTGTATATATATATATATATATATATGTATGTATATATTGGAATGTTTGGAGGTGATGTACAGGAGTTATATATTCGAAAAAATGATAATCAGGTACTCAGATGTCTGGATGGTTGTATATTTACAGATTTTTATTCATATGTCACATGTTTTGTAAATTAGCGCTTTCACCTAGTCTAGTAGGGTTTTAAAATTTTGATTTCACCTTGGGAGGCTGTCTCTTTTTATAGTGTTATTGAATTCTAGGTAACACATTCAATAACGCTATAAAAAGAGACAGCCTCCCAAGTTGAAATCAAAATTTGAAAACCCTACAAGACCAGGTGAAAGCGCTAATTTACAAAACATGTGACATATGAATAAAAATCTGTAAATATACAACCATCCAGACATCTGAGTACCTGATTATTATTTTTTGTAATATATATATATATATATATATATATATATATATATATATATATATATATATATATATGCATATATATCTTTGCCGCTATCGGCCGAGCAACAGATTAGAAGCGTGTTCGAATATGAATGAAGAAGCATGACTTCTCTCACTTTTAATATTTTAAAATGTGTATGTATGTATGTATGTATGTATATATTTACACACATAGAACTAATCGTCCATCTATCCTGAATCATATTTGCTATATGTTTTACTTTACATTTACTTTCTAGGTAACGATCGACATTTCTTCTCGGAATATAACATTACAAAGCACCGATATTTTGGTAAGCAATCAGTTATGTTTGTCTTCCTGTTGAAGTAAATAATTTAAAAATAACAGCAGACAGTCAGTGTTTAGATATACTTTCTTTGTAGCAACTGCGGTTTCACCAGACATTGCATAGGAGCTGTAAAAGTATTCTTCTGCTAATATTTCGATATAATTTTTTTTTATATTTCTAATATTAAAGCAGTCCATCAATTTTTAGTGAGTTATGTCCTTCCCTGTTCAATCACGACAATGAAGTCTGAAAAATGCCGCAAAGTTGATTTGTTACTTAGAGAAATGATTGTCTTTTATCCCATTTTGTTCTTATCTCAGTTAAATCACAACTGGTTGGCTAAAATTTTCTTCCTTTTGCAATTGTTTTTGCTGTTTAACACTTGATGAGCCATGACTAATAAAGCTTAATGATAAAATGGCAATTTTAGTCTTGACCATTCAATTCTTTAAGCTTATCCAGTTATTTAATATGTCCTCCTCTTGTTTGAAGGTATTGGTGTTATTTCAGATTATGAAATAACACTATATGCATCCACTTCAGTGCTCAACTGATACTTATTTTAACGACCCCGAAAGGATGATGGGCAGTGTCGACCTCGGTGAAATATGATCGTAAAAACGGACGAAATGCTGCTAAGCATTTTTCCAGCGTGCTAACGATTCTGCCTGCTCGCCGCCATAAGTAGCAGAAATATATTAATGATTATTGAATGGCTTATACTATCCTTGTACAATAATCTCGAATCAACAAGGGAGTCTTTATATCTCCAATTCTAATTTTAATTTTCTATTTAGTTTTATTTATTTCAATCACAAAATTTCAGTAAATCGTATAGATATATGTATACATACACATCTATGCAGCTAGTTAGAAAGATAGATGATAAATAGATTGCATAAATGTCCTCATGCTTTGCGTGTGTGTGTGTGTGTTTGTGTGTGTGTGTGTGTGTGTGTGTGCGTGTGCGTGCGCGTGCGCGTGTACGTTTATGTGCTTTGCATATATGTGTGTGAATTATAGTACATTGCTTGATAAATCATTTATTCTCTTGCGTTATTAGAATGAAAGATGAAGAGTCATAAACTTGTAATATGGCCAGCCTCTTCCAAGGCGCGCGCAACCACACCAACGCAAAGAACTAACCCCAGAAAAAATCTATGCATAAACGTTTAACCATTCACACCTTTCACAGAATCCACATCATACACATACGCAATCGCACACACACACACACACACACACACACACACACACACACACACATACACACATATACACATATATATATGTGTGTATGTATACATGTATATATATATATATACACACACACATGTATGTATGCATGCATGTATGTACATATACAGTAATCCCTCCCCATATCATGGTTCACCTATCGCGGTTTATTATTGAAGCTTACGTTAATTACTTCGTGGTGTTGTTTTGTATTTATAATAAGATAAATATATGCAAATTATAAAAATAATACTAATAAAAAATATACAGTACTGTTTCTACTTCGCAGATTTTCACCTATCGCGGTGGATTTTGGAACGTAACACCCGCAATAGTCGAGGGATTACTGTACACTTGTATATTGCCAAAAAGTGAACACGAAATATGAGCATAGAAATTCAAGTATTATCTCTATCATAATGCGTTGTTTTTTCAGAGAAAACTATTATTTATGAACTTCAAAATATCTAACGCATAATTATCATTTATTGCAGATAATGCGCTGTACATTAACCAACCCGAATAGATGGGATGTTAATTTTGGGTAAGTATCCCACATAACACTATATAAAATCTAACTGTTGGAACAATAACCTGTTTATTGTTACAGGATTTTGATAATACTATAATTTGAAATGTGGAGGCGCGTGGCTTGATGGTTAGGGTGTCAGCATCATGATCGTAAGATTGTGGTTTCGATTCCTGAACCGGGCGACGCATAGTGTTCTTGAGCAAAACACTTCATTTCACGTTGCTCCAGTCCACTCAGCTGGCAAAAATGAGTAACGCTGCGATAGACTGGTGTCCCGTCCAGCCGGGGAACACATACGCCATTGAAACCGGGAAACCGAGCCCATGATCCTGGATAGGTTTTAAAAGGGCGCATTTATTTTTCTTTATTATAATTTGAAATATTACGAATTGACAATTGAAGTAAGTTATATAAGGTATTGGTTTTCGTTTTTCCAGTTAACTAAATGCTGGATATGGTGTATAAATCTGCCAGAGTTCTAACATACAATGCAGATTGGAACAACTTAGAGCTATTCACCAAAAAGTGGTACCTTATGGTTAATGAATGTAATTATTTTAGTGCGGTTACAGTCTAAAGAATCTAATAGAAATACAATGCTAATAAAATATCTCAAACAAAGGTGAATCATGGTAATGGACGACCCTCTGAGACAGAATGGTGGCGAATTATCCACTCACCCATGAATGAAACTGGATTATAATAATCTTTGGATTATGTAAAATTTAGTATATTGTTGCTATATTGTGTTAAATTTTGTTAAAACTTTCTAACTATATTATTGTAGCTTATTTTATTTTTAAATTTTAACTACATTCGTTTTGAATCATATCCAGAAGCTGACATTTGTGAAAGAATTTACTTATCATCATGTGACTAAATCAACAAATCTTTTGCTAATGACTTAAGTGAGAGGCGGGATTGCAAACCACGCAGTCATGAATAGTGAAAGCATCGTTCCGATACCTTCACTTGTTTGCTGCTAGGCAGCTGCATTTATTCAATTTTTATTGATAAAATGATGATAAAATGATGATAAAATGATGTTAATCGAGTTAACAATTGCTGTAGGAGAAACTATGAATATCATCATGTGTAGCAGACATTCACTGAACAAGTTAACTGAAATACCTTTGTTTTCATTAATTTGTTTAGTACTACAATTAAAACAGAAATATTATTCATTTATTAGATAATTAGACATATATGATCAGTACCAGATCATATATGTTATAATCATTATCGCATTAACTGTAATACATTTAATCCAGTAATGATATCATTATTGACGACATAGATTCCATATAGTAGCATAATCTACAACATGTATAATCGATTAGATTATGAGAAGTGTATAATTGATTACGTCAATATCGGTACGTGATTCATGTTTTAATTCTGGATCATTGAAGGGCAAACTAAAGAACATAGAAATTTCCATCTTGGCATTTTTCAAGCTTTTTAAGTACGTTTTCTCATGGAATATGAATATAAATTTAAGTGGAATGCATTAAAACCACCTCGGCAAATAAGCAATTATTAAAGCGAAACATGAAAATAAGATATATATTGAGATTACACAAAATTCTTAATCTTTACCATAATTGAAGGCTGCAAGCTGGCAGAATCGTTAGCACGCCGGGGAAAATGCTTAGCGGCATTTCGTCCGTCTTTACGTACTGAGTTCAAATTCCATTGAGTTCGACTTTGCCTTTCATCCTTCTCGGGTCGATAAAATAAGTAGGGGGTCGAATGTAATCAACTCACCCATTCCCCGGAACTACGGGCCTAGTGCCAAAATTTGAAATTAATCTTTACTATAATTATTTATTGTCAGTCGTTTATAATTTGTACTTTCTATTTTAGTAACGGCCATTCGGACGAAATGTGTGACATGTATTTCTTGTACGGTATCAAATTCGATGCTTACAAGAAACAGAAACACGTCGTTTGTCCTGGAGACGCCCAGAAATCAAGTTTGTATAACATTTTCGCACGTCTACCACAAGAATCAACACTTCCAGATAAAGAGGGCTATAAAAAGTTGTTATCGCCTTTTAATGTTACGAAAACTGCGTATAGGTACTAGAATGCATTTTTTTAGTAACATGGAAAAGGTAGATGAAAAACAATTTACGAAATGACTATAGTGAGTAGTTTCACGAAGAAATAAATGAGAATTTGTGTAAAAATAAAAATAGTTTGTCTTTTTTGCTAATGCCATCTTTATATACTAAAAGCTTAAAATTGTTGGAATATATTCTCATTGCATAATTCAGTTAACCATGAGAACAACAAATATATTTTGAAGTTTTGATATCTATTTATAACGGTAAGTAAGGGAAATAGAGCTACGTTTCCTGTCCAAAAGCACACCAACTTTAAAAGCTCGACACATGAGCTGACACAACAAAACATTTTCTCAATAGTTTTGTTTAGAGTTGATTTCCAAGACACTAATTACACTAAGTTCCTGGAAGAAAAGCAGAGTTTTAAAATGTAGATAAAAAAATTCAATAATTTTCGAGCGTGTTCAAATATTTACACCGATAAGATATCCAGACCATTAAACATGCATAAGTCTTCAACAAATGATATTTTTGCAGCAATTCGTATTTCACAAAATTACTTTAAGCGATTGAGCATAGTGGAGCAGTAGCTAAACTACTGCTGGCAATCTGAACTGCGACATGCCACTCCTTGTTTGAAGTCATTCATTTCATTAATTGTTTCTAGGAGAAAACACTGCAACATCATACAACCTTCCATTTCATTCTTCTAAAATATACAGTATACATGGGTTAAAAGGAAGCAAATATTTTATGCATTACGCTATGAATGAGCACAAGAACTTTTAAGGAGACAAAATAAGTTAAAATGTTCTACAAACTGTTCGTGGCCCGCTAGATTTGTATGGTAAAGCCGAATACTTCACTGTACAAGTCTCAGCTTTGAGTGATGATGATCATACTGGGATGTATATACTGTAGTATTGCGGTGTTTATATTGTGATGGGCTGTGTTCTATATATTGTGGAGGACAACGGTGTATTGTTGTGTATACGTACGCCACTATTTCAGTGAATAATTTATTCCTTTCAACATTGCTTCATTGGGAACGTACACAGAGATCCCACCACATCTTCCACTCCTCAAATACACCGAAAATGTCCTCTATACTCTCGAGTATTGTAATTTACATCATATATTATAGTATATATACTGCAGAATATTGGATAGTACATGGTGTGTATAATGTGGTTATAAACCGTTATGTAAGAAACTACATATAATATAGTGTATTGCGTATATATTTTGTGATGCATATAAGGCAAATATGATTGTGTATATACCAAATAACGGCTCAGGGAGGGTGCTAGTAATGACGACCCAGTATGTTGTACGGTTCGGTAAGGATGTAAAGATAAAAGTATATATCACTTTATACTGTGTTGAAGTTAGATGTATAAACTGTTGTATCATGGTTTGGTGAAGTGTGATATACAGTGGTGTTGTTTATTGACAGTAAAGTGGCCTATTGCATTGTATATATTGTGATGTACAGATGAGGTTGTATTGCAATTTGTGTAGTATTAAAAAATCTTTAGACTGCAGGTATTGCAGAAGCGGTTAAAAGCTTCCAGATGCTGCGGGTAATTTTCTTACAGTTTGCGTGTACCCAATAAGTTAGTAAACGATATAAATGATTATTTATTGTTGTTCGGGTATTATGAAGATACTGACATAGTTTGCTCAAATGCAAATATTATATTATAACCGATTCTAGATCTCGCTTGTTTACACTCAAGGTCTTGATCGAGTAAACACACCTTTATAATTATTTCAGCCGTACCTTTATTTGCTTTTAAGGTCAAGTAAGACTGCGTCTTCTATCATACCTTACTTAAGATCGTAGGGACTTTTGTTGCTTTTCTCGCAGGTCAAGCTTTCCTATGGATCAGCATGCTTGTGCCTTCCTAACTTTTCTTTGTGAATGTTTAAATTTAATAGATATAAATATATCTGTTCATATCTATAGATATGAATAGATATATTCATATCTATTCATATGATATGAACATGAATCTGAACATGAATTGTTTAATACTAAATGAACGTAATATAGTTTATATTAAGTATTTATTAAAGACAAATGGAGGTGAATATAAATGAATTCCAGATTCCGAAACTTATTATAACCCCTTATGTTTACACTTAGTTCCAAATCTAAAAATGTATTCTTTCTAAACTTTTGAAAAATCAATCGTTTATTTCAATCCTAGTTTAATTCAGTTATAAAGACGGATGAAGAGACATTTAGTCAAAATATTTAGGTAGTTATAGGCCAATTGCTTTATAATTCATCATTAGAGACGTTCATACCTCTCCCAAGACTATCAGAGAAGTAAGGAATGTGAAATAAATGCAATTAGGTGTGGAAGATGAGTCCTAGTTTCGATCACACTAACTATACTTCTTTCTCAACTTCATTAGGATCCAGTAAAATTAGATTCAAAATATATTTGTACATATATTTGTACTAATGCATTTAATGAATATAACAAATCGATATGAATTTTCTGTTTTATTGTAACATGCTTGATAAAAAGCGGCATATGTGTTCAAGCAAAAAGGAAAAAAAGAAAGAAAGAAATACTCAAAGAACCATTAGTTTCAAATTTAGGCACCAGGTCAGCAATTTCGAGGGAGGGGTTAATTCGATTACCTCGACCCCAGTGTTCAACTGATACTTATTTTATCGATGCCGAAAGGATGAAAGGCAAAGTCGACCTCGGTGGAATTTGAACACAGAATGTAAAGGCGGATGAAATGCCGCTAAACATTTTGCCAGGCGTGCTAACGATTCTGCTTGCTCACCGCCCTTAAATTAACTTCCATATTAACATGAATTTTAGACAAAAGAAGTAATCGAAATTACTGATGTCTATTGGGAATTTTTGTACTCACGAAGCGTTATCCAACCCAATAGAGTAGATAGATCCAATGTTTGCCTGTCTGTCTGTCTGTCGGCCTGCCTACTTGCCTGCCTGCCTGCCTGCCTACCTACCTACCTACCTACCTACCTACCTACCTACCCACATACATACCTACCTACCTACCTACCTACCTACCCACCTACCTACCTACCTATCTTACCTACTTACCTGCATATATACATGCATAGATACATGCATACAGCTAGGGCTTTCAGAATAAGAAATCGACCAGCTAACTCACGCATTACACATATAGTCAGTAGAAATATGGAAAACTTTTCTCAAGTTCTGAATGTGACGTAGTTTTTGTTATCTACATTCCAATGATGGAAATTCGTATTTTTGCTAGAAACCAGCTCCTTCCTTACAGGAAGTTTTCAAATATTTAAAAGTTGAAGAGAACACACATATCTACATGCATGTGCAAATGTATACATGAATATATATATATATATATATATATATACTAATATATACTTTTGTTATTTACACCACCTGTCCTCGTCTGTTGTTATTATTTGTATATTCTCCCATATATATATATATATATATATATATATATACATAATAACTTAAATAATATATAAATATATGCATATATCCATACATATATGTACATACCTACATCTATATGTATACATACATGCATATATGGATACAGGACATCACAAAAGACGTTAAACACAATGAGAAACGAAAACATAAAGACGAAGACAGAAAACGAACTTTCTTTTCGAACAACGAAAAAAACAAATAGAGGAACGAGACATGCAGCATAAAGAATATTTCCCTTCTTCAGTTGTCCCTGTTCCATCTACTCCGCGTTCCGAAGGCAAGGACAATACACGACTTCGTTGGAACAATCCTTCCCGCAAAAGCAAATTAATTAAATTTGGAATTTTTTGCGCAGAGTGAAAGTGTAAACAAGAACAGGACAGTGAGAACAAGACACTAAAAGACAGTAAAAACAAGACAGATCAGTGAAAACAAACGGTAAGGGCTGTTAGGCCAAGACGATAGAAAAATTATTATTTTGAACGCGAAGTTAGATGTGAATGAGAGAAAAAAAAAATTCACGTCTTCTATATAAGAAGGCAGAAAGTAGAAAGAAAGAATCCTTTTCGTCACGTGTCAGCGACGAGAGGGTCAAGGAGGAGGAGTGAGAGAGAGGGAACGGTGAAAGGAAGAGAAGAATAGGGGAGGGTTGGGAGAGAAAAACCGAAAGGATGAAGAACAAGAGAGGGTGAGAGATAGACAGGGAAGTGATAGTAATAGTAGTAGAGTGCGCAATATATATATATATATATATATATATATATATATATATATATATATGTTATCTCTCCGTTATTCCTCTCAGCCTTTTCTGTCGAAGAGCATAGGCTCGAAGCGTCTAAAACTTTTCCATTCTTTCCGACTATCAAATTAACATACCTGCTTGTTGTTCCATCACTTGCTTTCGTCTTTTGTTTTCTGTAAATTTGAACTATATATATATATATATATATATATATATATATATATATATATATATATATATATACGCACCACGTACGAACACACGCGCAAACTCACACGATGCATATGCAAATGTTTGTAGGCAGAAGCAGAAGAATTAGAACTCAATATTAAGAGTCTATATATTTTTCATAAGGGAATCAAGTCCTGAACATTTCGTGCATAGCCCTTACCAATGCAACTTAAATTTTGGGAATTAACTCTTTATATAGGTTTAAGTTTCTATTAATTTATAAGTTCTTCGAACAAAATACAAATACATACATGTGCAACTATATAGACATATTAGATATAGTGTATGTGAGGCCTTCCTTTTCTAGCAAAAAAAGAAGTGCAGTTATACATACAGCTGTATCTTGCCTGAAGATTGTTGTCATTAGAGATTTTAAGAAGCTTATATAAACTAAGGAAATACTTACTAACAAGAATTAGACAGAACCAGTCATTATTAGATTTATCATTTAAACTAGAAGGTGGGTCATACCATAAAAGTGCCTTTATTTTGGTGTTACCAGTATTAAGAGCTCTGTGTGGAGTAACGTATAATATGTATATATATATATATATATATATGTGTGTGTGTGTGTGTGTGTGTGTGTATGTACATATATATATGTACATTATATACCTGTATATATATATATATATATATATATATATATATATATATATATATATAAGTCAGTAAATAGTGGGGTTGTGTTAACCGCACGTGGAGAAATAATAGGAAAATGAAAAAAAGCCAGAATGCTGAACTGGAAGCATATTTTAATAAAGATTTTTTTCTAACCGGTTTTCATTGCGAAAAAGCAAATTATCAAGAAGAAGGAGAATGAAAATGTTTTTTTTACAAAGAAGTACAAAATGAAGAAAATAATATATAAAACAATAATATATAAAAAAATAAATATACCCATACATTATATTGTCTTTGAGCTTTTGTCGTTCAATAGTAGTTCATGTATAAACTGGTAGGAAAAATAAGGATGCATGAGAGTTGAGAGTTTTGTTAGGTTTAAAAAAAGGGTTAAAAGTTTGTGTTAAGCAGGAAATGTGGTGTCAAAACAAGAAGTGTGTATAAGGGGAGACAAGTGTTTTTAGTTGGAGTTATGAACTCTTTTTCAACAGGAAGTTTGTGTCTGTTCATAGAGAAATAAGGTCCTGTTGAAAAAGAGTTCATGACTCCAACTAAAAACACTTGTCTCCCCTTACACACACTTCCTGTTTTGACACCACATTTCCTGCTTAACACAAACTTTTAACCCTTTTTTTAAACCTAGCAAAACTCTCAACTCTCATGCATCCTTATTTTTCCTACCAGTTTATACATGAACTACTATTGAACTACAAAAGCTCAAAGACAATATAATGTATGGGTATATTTATTTTTTTATATATTATTGTTTTATATATTATTTTCTTCATTTTGTACTTCTTTGTAAAAAAACATTTTCATTCTCCTTCTTCTTGATAATTTGCTTTTTCGCAATGAAAACCGGTTAGAAAAA
The DNA here is from genome assembly GCF_046866305.1 of Octopus bimaculoides. Lineage (NCBI taxonomy): Eukaryota > Metazoa > Mollusca > Cephalopoda > Octopoda > Octopodidae > Octopus > Octopus bimaculoides. The sequence continues at coordinate 60,451,001 of NC_142936.1, read as the reverse complement.
ATCTTTATTAAAATATGCTTCCAGTTCAGCATTCTGGCTTTTTTTCATTTTCCTATATATATATATATATATATATATATATATATATATATATATATATATATATATATATATATATATATATACATATTTCTCACACCAACACCTGACCGCAAAACCATGGGTAGCCAACTCGATATGTCAAGTGATAATTATTCATAAATAAAAATACATCAATTTGCAACTCAGTCTCGAATACAATTCTTTTTATCATCTAAGGCAAAAGTGACAGAGGAGCTTCCACTCTCGGAAATATTTCAAAGACCAGCTGAAACGCCAGATTACTCAGACAAGGAGAATGCCTACAGGAGGAGAAGGAGTCGCAGCACAAAGGGAAATTCCATCCAGATCGCTCTAAGCAATTTTGTAAGCAACTGTGGCGGATGAGAAACGTCAAAGAAAAAAAACATCGCCACGTTAGTTCCCATATAACTTACATATTTCCCCCAACTACGCCGTATGCTGTCGCTCAAGGATCGGTTTACCACTTTCCTCATCATCTTCAGACATGAAAAATTGCCATCTTATATCACTCATCAGTGAACTTTCTCATTAGAGAAGCGCAGTGAAAGCAATGTTTTTGCTTTAGACGTCATCAAGGCTTCCAACACTATGTGAAATGTTAATCACCGATTGAAATTTTCCGCTTATCGAGATCCATCCATATCTCGTCTCTTTGATTGGTAACACGTATTGACTGAACGTTTTCTGTCCTACTCCGAATCAACTCCATCGTATCTCAGGATTTGTAATTGTCCATAATTTTCTTCTTTCAAATGAAGACCACTCGCCTGTAGATATGACCCTTAATTTTTTCCTAATCTTCCCCAGCTATACATTATCTGCAGACTATTCCAACTCAGATTCCATGAACGCAGGCCTCATAGGGGCTTTCTACTAGCTTTCTACTAGCAAAGATCCTCAACTACTACTTATATTAGATAAAAACCATCGCACTCCCCACCCCCAATTGTGAACACTTAACAGCTATAGTCCATGCAGCCCCTAAAAGGCTAGGCTTTATATCAGTGTTGATCTTAGCTAACGAAAGAACATCCTTTACTAAATCTGGGACCACATTTTTAAATGGCTGGCTATTGTCTGCTTTTCCAGAAATATTTCAGTCCCCAACAATCACTGATACTCTACAAATTTCAAATGAGATCCACAATAGAATACTGCACCCACATTTGAAACGTTGCAGCTACTAAATACACAGACATCCTAGACTGATTGGCATTACATCACTAATAGACACTCTCCAGTGTTTCTGACCAACAGGTGTCCATACTTTGTTTTCCCTATCGCATCTATAATGGCCTCTGTACCTCGGACCAAGCAGCAAAACAATTCTGCAAGCCAATCAATGTTGTCGGTTGAAATCTCACCCAATTAATAGGCTTCCACTGAAAGAAGGAAATGGATGTTGCCTAATGTAGTTCTCTATATGTTATCCCAGGGAAAAGTTGTGAATGTCAAAGATGGAATGTCCTTCATCATCGGCGTCTTCAACCGGGGCAAAACAACAACACACTGTATGAACGCTGAAACAGTTTTCGTCTTCGAATGCAAGATGAAGCGAATGATGATCTCATTTTAGCCATAAATGAGTGTTGATACTCTGAAACTATATAAGAAAGAGTAGTAGAAAAGTATAGTAAAACTATTGTTTATAAACCTTGCCGCATTTAAACAGAGACATGGATCTTAAAAAGTTAAATTTAAAATGAAATTAGAAATAGTAAACTGAAAGGAAATAAAAATTACATAAAAATCATTTTAAATAAGAGAAGATATAATAAAGAATCTTCTCGGACGAGAATACCCACTGAATTTAAGTATATTCCTTCAGAAAAGGTGAGTGAACCAGGAGGTGTCAAACGCTGAATTTCGTCGTCCACGCCGGTCATCAAGAGCTGTGACGCAAGGGTTGTATACGGTCGATCATTTCGCACGGTTTGGTTCGGAGTTGCCTTAATGGAGATGATCAGAGCGGGTGCCAGGCCCATTCGGAGCCGGCCGCGATCGACAGTGCTCTTCGGTCCGAGAGTCGGGTTGCTTAGGTACACAACCCAAAGCGGGTATAAGTTCTATCCAAGGTTAAACACGAGGACGGGTCTGACAGCCGACAAGTACCGTGAGGAAAAGTTGAAACGAACTTTGGAGAGAGACTTCAAGAGATCGTGAAAACGGTCAGGGATAAGCGGATAGGATCGCTCATCGAGACTGCGAGGAGATTCAGTCTGCTGCTACATGTCGAGGCGCCGTCATCGCCAACGACCACGCCAGTGGCGGACGCTCACTCCGGCAGGCGGCCTCTACCGCCTACTCAGCGCTCGTTTTCCGGGGTGCCGGCATGAGACGCACTTTAACGCCGGTCCGGCCTTGAGACCCACTCTCGGCGGGTCCGTAGGTGCGCGGCATCCGCAGGCTACAAGGCGATACCCTGCGCTGGTTTCCCTCGCAGGGGCTGGTCAGGATCCATGCACTACTCTCAGCTGGGCTGGTTGTCGAATATAGGCACGACTAACCGACGAGGACGGACTGCACTTCGCTTTTAGCTTTTGCTTTCTTTTTTCTAATACAGAAAAGTATGAAGAGAGAGAGAGAAATAAAGATCAGAAAAACGAAAAACAAATACATAAATAAATAAACAAATAAATAAATAAATAAAAGAATACAAAACAGAGCCCCGTGTAAGAAGCTATCTCCCTCCACTAAACAAAGAGCAGTTCGCATTCTGTAGCATATGCCTTCCCGCCTATGTCCAACAAATATATTTAGTAATCAAAACGTGGCAAATCGATATGAATTGATTGTTTTGTTGAAACATGTTGTATGTAGTATTCAAAGGCAAAATGTTATTTGTTCAGTGGAAGTTACAGTTTAAACGTCTATCAGTACTGTGTTAAGCCACATAAGGAATGAAAAATACCTAGAAAATTATGGAAACGTAGCAGGTATCAGTGCTTCTTTCATATTTTTTTTTTCTCATTCATTCCATTTATAAAATTAATTAATATAAAACTAAATAAGAATATTAACATGCAACATGAATGAAAGATAGTATTAGGTCAAAAGGCACTAGCTACACCGAGGGTAGTTAGAAGCACTGAGCTCTATATTAGAGTTTCACATACGTAATGTAGTGATAAGAAATAATGCATTTGAGTTCATAAAGCTGATTATTGGACCAATGATCTTTCTAAGGAATTTGCAATCTAAAAATCAACTAGTAAGGTAGATAACTCTTATAATAGAAGCCAATCTAAATTTTATGCAACTTTTATATATGGTACTATGGTACATACATGTAGAGAAATTTGAAAAGACAACACGAAACCGGTTATTTCTCAAAATACAATGTTTATATACCAAAAAGATTTTCTAACATTTTTCTAACATTTTTCTTACATTTTTCTGACATAATTTAAATATATACTTTAACCATGTAACACAAGCCTTCTGTAGTTTTTTCACTCTTATTATCTTTTATATATATATATATATATATAATATTAGGGACAAAATCCAAAATTACAGGTAAAAACTCAATTAAAATCAATTTATAAAAAATTAAAATTAAATTGAGCTTTATAGATTATAATATATAAAAATATATAGTTTTAGGGAAAAGAACCAAGTTTCAAGAACTCATCGATGAAAATCCACTATCACATATAGAAAAATTTATAATTAAAAGCACAATAAATGAGTATAATATAAAACAAAGTAAATATAAGATAAAGATAGTATCTTTATCTTATGATATTTACTTGTTGAAACTTGGTTCTTTTCCCTAAAACTATATATATATATATATATATATATATATATATATATATATATACATACATATATATTTAATATGTATTTAACGGTGGAACTTGAAGCAGACAGTCCAATAATTAATTACGTGTACAATATTCTTTTCTACTCTCGGTACAAGGCCCGAAATTTTGGGGAAGGGGGCCAGTCGATTAAAATGATCCCAGTACGCAATCCCGAAAGGACGAAAGGCAAAGTCGACCTCGGCGGAATTTGAACACAGAACGTAAAGACAGATGAAATACCACTAAGCATTTCGCCCAGCGTAGTAAAGTTTCTACCAGCTCGCCGCCTTTTGCGTGTACAATTTTGAGTTGAAAAAATAAAAAAACAAAACCCTTGAATGGATAAAGTTCGAAGGCGGTCCGTGTGTCTCAAACCCATATCATCTTACAATGTGACAGGTGCTGTAAACGTTATACCAAAGCAACGCTTCAAATTTTCTTCATCCACTTTAGTAGCTGTGTTCTTTACAGCAAGAATTGTGTGTGTGTGTGTGTGTGTGTGTGTGTGTGCGTGTATTTTTCAATTAAAGGACAACACAATACATGTTTTTAAGTGCTACTTATACTTTCATATGTTGAGAAATACCTATAATGACGAACTAGAAAAATTGAATAAGACATGTACTGTGTCCTTTAAATAAATAGTATTTTTCTCTCACCATAAGCAATAGTTGATATTTCTATCACAGAACATTATATATATATATATGCATCTGTTTGTATGGGTGAATGGGTGAGTATGTGAGTGTGGATGTGTATGTGCGCGCCCGAATGTGTAGAAAAGAACCTTTGTAAATAGATCCAATTTTATGATCACCGGTAATATGAAACCGACAAAATGTGGAATCTTAGACTTTAATAAATGACCTCCACTGTACATGTCAAGAAATCTTTTCTCGCATACATGAACAGAATCGTATACATACATACATACATACATACATACATACATACATATAAATGTATGTATGTATGTATGTATGTATGTATGTATGTATGTATGTATGTATTTAAGCATGTATGTACGTATGTATGTATGTACGCGCGTTGTCTTGTTTGATATTTCATATTTCAAGTAATGTTAGTGTTCATATTTAAACAGCTGGTATCTTAATATTTACATTTAAGATTGATCTTTTTAAATGGACACTCTACCATAATAATCTTTCAATCTCTTGTTCCTGTTTGTTTTATTTTTTGCTTCTTTTTTTTTACTTTTCACCATATGTATACGTGTGCGCGAGTGTCTGTTTGTGTATGTATATATAAATAGGTATATGTAAATATATGTATATGTATGTATATATATATATATATATATATATATATATATATATATATATATATACGTATACATAGATATATATACCTACATACATGCATATATATACATACACACATACGTACATACATACACACACATACATACATACATATACATACATACATGTACATATATAAATACATACATACATACATACATACATACATACATAGGTATGTCCATATACTTTAATCTTTTACCAGTTTCTCTCGCTTCATTTCATAAGTACAGATATAGATCCTTCAAGATTTTCGGTCAGTTTTAGCGATTCCAACATCTTCATGTTTTTGTGGAAGACTAAAAATAAATTTTAGTGAATATCTCAGATACTGCTGAAAACTTACATGTAAGATCCGTTTCTATCAAATAGATATAAGGAGTGTTTAGCCAACATGCTCATGGGCAAAGAGTACTCCTAAAATCTTATAAAACATAATGGGTGTATAATCGTGCAAATTGCGCCAAATGGATCATTCATTCTATGAGAACAAAGTATGTTTTTTGTGCCTAACAGGGATACTATAGCAGTATGGCTAGAACTTACCCAAGTTTATTAATGGAACTGTAAGCGTGCTTAGAGAGGGAAGAGACTGTGTTGATTGGATGATAAGAATGAAACTTGTTTCATCGAGCAGACATTTGTGAAGATACATGTGAAGTAAGGGAGGGAGAGTTCGCTATGTACATGGGTGTACATGTGTGATAGTGCGTGTTTGCGTGTGTGTATTTGTGTGTGTTTGTGTATGCCTCTGTATGTGTGTGTGTGTGTGTGTGTGTGTGTGTGTATCAGTGTGAGTGTGCGGAAATTTTAAATTTGGTGGAGTAGAATTGTGAAGGCGAGTGACCTAGTGTTTAGAGTGTTTATAATGATTATAATGTCATAATGAACGTGGGTTCAATTCCCAAACCAGTACAGCATGTGTATGCATGTCAGTGTGTGCGTGTTTGTGTGTTAGTCTGTGCGTGCTTGCATGTTATATATTCTTGTATATTAGCTTTCTGCACGCACACACACACACACACACACACACACACACACACACACAACACATACATAAAAACACAAATACAGACACGCAAACACATGAATATGCAGAATACATACACACAAATGTACACACATACATACATAAATACATGCATACACACACATGCATACATACATACATACATACATGCATGTATATGCACACACACGCACACAAACAAACAAAAAGGAACGCAGTGTGAATAACGAACAGAGTCAAAACTATTGAAAAGGTTGCAAGACGCAACGAAAATTTTAGATAAATAAAGAAGGAAATATGTGGAAATTTTACCGGTGAGTGTGTTAAATTATAAGGCACTAAAAGAGAATGACTCTCCCCAGACACAGCAGCTTTCTGTACGTTATTCTTTCCCTTTTTAGTGGCACCACCCCTCTAGCTCCAGGATTTCTCGTACATTAATCCATCCATACATATAAATATAGTTACCCTTACACGCCCACATTCACACATATACAAATACACACACATGTATGCATATAAATAGATGAACGTACGCACAAACACTTACCCAATGGGTATACGTGCAATTATGTAAGTAAATAAATGCAGGCGCGCGCATCTCTGCGTATGCTTACAAGATTCTTACTTTGTGGACATGTAGAAGTACGCACACACACACACACACACACATACACACACATACATACACACACACGCACGCACGCACGCACGCACACACACT
>NC_142936.1:60426574-60439074 GCF_046866305.1 Octopus bimaculoides | reverse complement strand
ATCAACAAAACTCCTTGGAACAACAAAGATGAACTGAAGGCAAGGATTATGGCAGCATTCACCAACTTAAACAAGGACATCGTTCAAAAGAGTCGTAGGGGATTCCGAAGTCATCTGGAGGCCGTGGTTGAAGCAAATGGCGATTTTATTGAATAAATTTACTCTTTAGTATTTCAAGATATTTTTATATAATTTTGGTAAATATATCTGTTAAAATGAGATGTCAGTGTTATTTTCATTTTTGCGTAATTTTGACGACAATTTATTCACCGTACCCTGTATATAGATACTGTATATATATATATATATATATATATATATATATATATATATATATATATATATATATATATATATATATATATATATATACATTATTATTTATAACGGAGTCAAAATATCTTCGATATGTGGAACGCAGTATATTACTATAAATAACTGAACCGCATTTACATTGATAAACTATTACTGTCAGAAGAATCTTTACTATTCCCAATTGTTTCAATTTATGTTTCTTCTTTTTAATAACACGCATAATTCGACTTATTTGTTCTATTTAGGAAAAGGCGGGGCCAAAGTCATCATCGATGTTAATGAACTGACAGCTTCTGAGAAAGAACAATTTGATCTAGGCTGGCAACGAAACCAATTCAATCAATACGTAAGTGATATGATTCCCCTGAACAGAGATATTGCAGAAGTTCGGGAACCAGGGTAAGTCGAGAAATCATATCAAATTTATTGTAATTTAGGTATTTGAAGAAATTTATTTGAAATATCGCGTGCAACGTTTCATGAGGTCAGAAATTAAGAATATATTTAACCATGCACTGTATCCTACAAATTTCACACACACATGTATAATATGTATGTATAAATACGTATAAGGATATATATGTGCACACCCACGTGCATATATTTTTATATATGTATATGTGTGTGATGGGGTGGGCTGTACGTGTGTGTGTGTGTGTGTGTGTGTGTGTGTGTGTGTGTGTGTGTGTGTGTGCGTATGTGTGTATATACGTATGTAGGTATGTATGTACGTATATATATATTTATTCATCATTACACGTGTTTCATTTGCTAATAGGAATTACAAAATGATACATATAAAAGAAACACGTAAGACATCTTGTATTAAAAATCCTTCTGCCCGGCATCAAATAATATTATCTAATCATGGGAGTCACAAATCTGTACACGTAGGAGAAACGTAGGACCTCTATTAGACATTCTTCAGAGAAACAATGAAATAATATCATTTGATTCCCTGTCTAAAGTATTTCTTAGAGGAGATTTTTCCCCTACATGTACTATTTTGTAATCCTTCTTAGCAATTGAAATACGTATAATGCTAAGTAAATAATACCCAAAAAATTTCAATCACCTGCTTTGATATGTAATTGCTGTATAAAAAACATTCATATTTTTCAGAACTTTCAGCTTATGCATATCTCACATCAGCATGCATATATAACATCTACATACGGCTTTGGAATACGCAGATGTGCTTCAAAAGGACACAACTTGGATTATAACCCTATCTACATATTATATATATTATCAATCAGTTTCATTTCTGTATTTCTTGACAATAGAGAAAGAGTCGGACTCTAACATAGATTCAAGGCTCCTTCATTGGAACTTTTATCAACATCATCTAGGTATTTGTGCATATGTGTGTGTGTGTGTGTGTGTGTGTGTGTGTGTGTGTGTGTGTGTGTGTGTGTGTGTGTGTGTGTGTGTGCAGTATTTGGTGTTAGTGTATGCGCAGATTTGTATGTTTGTTTTATGGATGCGTTTTTATGTATATATTTTCATGTCTAGATGCATGCATATGTATTTATGTGCTAAATTTTTGGAAAGTTTTACATATCTTTACAGTTCCATTGATGGCTTGAATCTGTAGTCTTCTAATCAGCATTTTTCTTTCAGGTTTTCAGAACCCTAATTTTTCCAGGTTTTTCTTGAGGCAGTTCGTTACATATCCCAATGCCCCAACAATCACGGGTATGAATCCGAACTTGTTGTCTGGGTGGAGGATCTGAAAATTTCTCAGTAGCTCGGCGTAGTTCTCGTTATATATGTATGTATGTATGTATGTATGTATGTATGTATGTATGTATGTACGTGCGTATACATACACACACATATCCAAATTGAGGGAATGGGGCAGGTAAAATCCAAGCTATATATGTTTCCTAGCTAACAGAAGCTAGGAAGTAATTATTTTAAAATACCGAATGGCCAGGAGGGTTCGCCTGAGTAAAATAAGAATCAAAACCATAGATAAGGAAAATGCTTGAGAACCGCTGATGTTGTAGGTTTGTTGCTGGACATGGAATTTTTTCAGGATATCACCGTGAGGTGGATTTCATCCTGATTCGTCAGTTTTGGATTAATTGAAGGTTTTAGTAATGGACATTGTGTTTATAGATGTCATGTTTCACTTAAAGGTGTTTTGAAGTCATGGAATGCAATTGGGTGGAAGTGGTGTGGTGTTTGTGTTCATAGTATTACTGTCCATTGTAGTTTCCTACACACACTCTCTCTCTCTCTTTCTCTATCTCTTTCTCTCTCTCTTTCTCTCTCTCTCTTTCTCTCTCTCTCTCTCTCTCTCTCTCTTTCTCTATCTCTTTCTCTCTCTCTTTCTCTCTCTATCTTTCTCTCTCTCTCTCTCTCTCTCTCTCTCTCTCTCTCTCTCACACACACATACATACACACAAACACACTGGTAGTGCTTTAGTCCTCGAAATCAGAAGCATTCTCTGTAATGGTCTCTTCGATTTAACCATATCTATCTATCTATCTATCTATCTATCTATCTATCTATCTATCTATCTATCTATCTATCTTTCTATACAAATTTAGGGAATGGAGCAGGTAAAATCCAGGCTACATATGTTTCCAAACAAAAGCTTGAAAGTATTAATTACTTAACGAATGTACTCCACTAGCTACTCATCAGGCCGAAGATACCATAGTTAAATGAAGGTTGCATTGCCGCAGGAGATTTGATCGAAAATGACTGGAAAGCTCGGAGTGAGAGAACAAAAAAGAAAGACATATGTATGAAGAAATAAGACATAGGAGTGGGCAAAGAAAAAGAAAAAGAATAAAGAAAAGGAAATGGGGAAGAGACGGGAATTTTGCTTAGATTGTAGCTGATTAGAGGAAGATCTTTGTTAATACAAGCCTGGGGTCATTTACTATGTCAAATGTAAATAAATAAATAAAAATATTTTCGCTCCCATGTATATACATTTAAACAGAATCAAAGAAAATAAAAGGAAAGAATTTCAGACATAAAATTGTCAGGATGAGAAGAGAAAGAGAAAATTTAGGAGTGGTAGTAAGGTGAATTTGTTAGAAGAGAAGGAGAAAGAGAGGTGAAAGAACAGTTTCTGGTTAATAGGGGAACATATGTTAAAGATAAAAGATATAACTTGTTGAATTTTCCTGAGAACCTTATCAGGAAAATTCAACAAGTTATATTTTCATCTAAATAAGCGGCTACCGGTTTCAGTCTCTTATAGAAATGAAAACGTCCTGATTTTTGCTCGGTAATATGAGCAGCAATAATAGCCGTATTAGTTGCTTATTAAAGAAGCAGGCAAGGCTGTTACTAGCCGTAGCAGCAGCAGGTAACGCTGTAAATGGTGGTGGCAGTAGTTATAATCCTAACTAGTAAAGGTCATTTTTGTGAATTTAGCCAAAATGCAGCAGATTTGGTGGTAGTTGTCTCCTTAACTTCGCTACAGGAATTTAAGTATGGTTGGTATTTGGTTATGAAAGTTATTTCTTTGTTGATACGTTGCTGTGAGTTATAACAAAAACATGTGAACTTTCAGAACTTATATTATGAAAGTTCAATTTATTATAATTCCATTTAATCCAGCAAGACTAAGTTGTCTTTTTAAACGAATTGAAACCGGTAGCTATTATGGTGATAAATATATAAATACTTTCTTACTTTTTCTAAAGTATGTTCTTTTTTTAATATGAATTTATTCATGAGATCTCTTTACCTTTTCAACACACACACACACACACACACACACACACACACACACACACACACACACACACACACACACACAAATACAGACATATATCTATGTATATATCTGTATATATATACATATATATAGACACACACACACACATGTATATATGCTTACATATGTGAGTGCTTGTTTGCATGCATGCTTATACATGTATGTGTGTATGTTTATATGTGTATGTGAGTGTATATATGTTTGTATAACACCGATATGTATAACATATAATGTATATACAACAGGAGTACAGTACTAGCTGTAATATTTTGTCCTCGAAGTGTCGCAAAGTGACATGTGTTATAAAACACAGTGCCGTTCGTCGGACAGTTGTGATTAAGAATTCTTAAACACAACTGTCCGACGAACGGGAACGTGAAACTCTGAGAAGCAATTTTTTTTTGATATTTTTCTGATGTTTCTGCAGCTTTAATAATAAAGCATATTACACTATCCCCGGTATTCGAGTATTATTTTTCCTACCTTGTTTCACATTTATGTGCTTACTCTGGTATATATATATATATATATATATATATATATATATATATATATATATATATATATATATATATATATATATATATATATATATATATATATGCGAGTAAAAATAAATACAAAAAAGGTGTTTTTTTTTGTATGATTGTGTATAGAGGAATATATTATTTTGTTTAAACGAGTTCCAACACTGTCTGTTTTTTATGTTTTATTTATATTCCTGCAGAACTAATGTGGGGTGTAGAATATGGAATATACAATATATAATATAATATACAATATACAATATAAAATAAAATAAAATAAAAATGGATGGCACCATGAAAGAAAGTATTGAATGTAGATGAAATATTGAGTGTTCAATATAAAGGATCAAATATATAAATATATAAATATAAATATAAATATATAAAGGCGACTCGAGTTTCAGGGCTATTTCCCTTCGTCATGGCCGGTATATATATATATATATATATATATATATATATATATATATATATGCATGTGTGTGTGTGCATGTGAATGTGTACATATAAGGGTTTAAAGTATTCAGTTTCAGCTTTTCTTCATGTTCATTACATTAACAATTCGATTTCTTCAGATGTGACCGAGTGACTTATCCCAGTAACCTACCTAGCACTACAGTAATAATTTGCTTCCACAACGAAGCTTGGTCTACATTGCTGCGTACCGTTCACAGTGTTCTTAGACACACTTCATTAGAATTGCTGTCAAGTATCATATTAGTTGATGACGCGTCTACTTTCCGTAAGTATTTTCTTATTCCACTACATTTCATTTTTATTTGTACCGGTTTGGTCGCTATACTCATATTCCCAAACCCTCGGATACCAATGAAATTCTATTCAGATTCTTCATTAATTTTAATGTATGTTTATAACATACTCCATACATAATATGCATTTGCGATCTTTTTTTTTTTTTAGGGAAACTGACTCTCGATCCATTTTAATATCACGTTGTAAGTCTTTTTACTTAAATTGCTTATAATCTTTATAAAAAGTACGAATATTTATTTATAACATTAATTTCCCACAATATCTCTCAAAATCCATACCAATTTAATTTGCCAATATAACTTTTGAGTATTGAATGTACCACTGATGAATTTGTATTTACTTTGATATAAATGGCATGTTTGCTTTCTATTTTTTGACATTAATATAGCATAATGTCCATCATTAAGTTTGGTGGATCCAAAACCACTTCCAAATTTTCTTAATTTATATATGCCATTCATTCATTAGTCTTTCTTTAGTCGTTCATTCATTTTCCATTGTTCATTATTTCTCTTACGTTCCAACTTTCCTTTTTCTATTGGTATAGTTGCCTACCTATGACCCTAAATATTATGCGTAGTATGTATGTATGCATGTATGTATGTATGTATGTATGTATGCATGTATGTATGTATGTATACTTTAGTACGAGGGGGTACCCAAAAGAAACAAGTCCGTTGTAGTTCGTGCTACCGTCGCTAGAAGCCACTTGAGGCGACCTTGAAACGAAGTAACAGCGTGTATCTGTGAAATTCTATCTTCTACTGGGGAAAACGGCGGCCGAAATAGTTGCCATGATTCAAACAGCTTACAAGGATGTTGCCATGAGCAAAACAGAAGTTTACAAGTGGTTTTCACGCTTTAGAAATGGTCACTTGTTGTTTGAAAACCAACCTCATGCAGGGCAACCGTCGACCTACCGAACAAAGGAAAGCACCAGAAAAATTCATGAACTGATTTTGGAGGATCGTCTCTGAACAATTGACGAATTTATTTATATGACTGGTGTGTTCTGGAGCTCCTGTCAACAAATGTTGTGCAAGAAAATGTGAATGAAACGAGTTTCAGCAAAATTTGTGCATCGTTTGCTCATGGAAGATCAAAAGCAGTCACGACTGAATGTGTGTCGTAAACTGAAAGAACAGTTGGAAGTTGATCCGGACCCGTTTTCGATGGTCATCACTGGTGACGAAAGCTGGCGACACGGCTACGATCCGGAAACGAAGCAGCAAGCAAGTCAATGGAAGCATTCAATTTCCCCACGACCCACGACTCAAAAAAGCGCGTCGTAAAAGGAAGTAAAATATCTTAGAGAAATTCAAGCCCATGTTAGAGCATATATGTCTGTGAACTCTTTGCTGGCTTCTCAGGGTTCGGGATGAAAGAGCCGAAGGGAAAGAACTGGTGATTATAGTAATGATGGAGCCCGTAGGCAAGATAACCTGTGGACAAAGGTTAAAAATATGACTTCTGCAGTTTAGGTAGATATCTGGCTGCTGAGAACTTTTTAATATTCTTTTCTCAGCTAAATGTAATCAGCATTTAATTGCAACAGAAAATGCTGATAATGTTTAGCCGAGAAAAGAATCATATAAAATTCTCACCACCCAAACATCTACCTAAACAGCAGAAGTGAAAGTTTTAGTCCTTGCCCACATGAGAGCAGATATATTTTACCGTGACTACAGGTCCATCATTACTACAATCAGTTCTCCACCTTCGCTCTTTTTCCCCAACCCTAAATTCTGAGAACCCAGCAAAGAGTTTAACCAATGCGTAAACGAACACACAAATATATGCGCTCTAGCATGAGCTTCAGCATTCGAATACACTCCTCTCTGAAAAAATCTTACACACACGATATCCTTACTCGAATAACAACTACTAAACTGTACACACATTTTCAGAAAACTATTCAGGGTTAAGGAGCATAACTCTTGAGATAACCCTTGTTCAGGTCGTTCCTAGTTTTTATAGCATTTACAAGCCGGGTGTGTTATTTCACCTCCATTAACGGAGAGCAGTCACCACGCACTATAAATAGTAACAATCTAGTCATATTTGAGTGGACAGAAGTTGCTTTAATTCTCTGGTGGCTGTATGATCACTTGAAACTATACAAGTTGCTCTGTTTTCTAGAGTATTCTCATAGATAAAACGTGCAGTGTAAGCACTTAACTTACTTTTCCGCAGCGACGATAAATTTGCATATAATTATAATGATGGAGAAAACACGATGTAATTCATTATTTATTACATGCATTGTTAATTATATGCATATTCGTAAGATGTATATAAATTTATATTGTTTGGTGTTTTGTTTTTTTAATTTACTTATTAGTGTACGTGTGTCAGCATTTCAAAATCCACACCCAATTCTGTGTATGGATGAATGCAGAACAATATTAACAGTGTTTTTATAATATCTATATGTGTAACTTTTGTTTTATCCTTCAGAATTCCTCAAAAGACCGTTGGAGGATTATATAAAACAGCTACCAAAAGTCCGCATAATCAGAAGTACAACACGACTAGGTTTAATTCGAGCGAGGCTATTCGGGGTAAATGCATCAAGGAGCGAAATAATTACGTTCCTAGATTCACACTGCGAATGTGTGGCAGGTATCAATAATAATTTCTGTTTATCTATAGGTTAAAATCAATTTTGTTATGGAGGTGATATTGTAGAGAAGACCAAGTATATTACTGATAATTATTGTATTGTTATCGAATATTCAATATTGATTTCCATTCAGGACAAAAAGTCATATATTTGTATCGTAAGAACTTTAGAATCTCAGTCATCCAGCTAGTCTCTGCATACACAGAAGACAAATTTTGACATTAGTTGTATAGCCTATGATCACAAATGGAGTAACTCACTTTCTAACTTCAGCACATGACATTGCTCTCATAAATGGATAGCAGCAATGATATATGTGAATTTACTTCAATCAGAACTTTAAAATGCTTCCTAATGTCAGCTAAATAAGATCATATCACTCAGATCTATGACACTAGAGCACTGGAAGTTTGTATTTCTGGAAGAAATCCAATTGTCTTTCAATTAATGTATTTCCCACTGACAATGAGCATATACTAAATTATTTCTTAATAACTTTCAGATAAATGGATATTTTCCCATGAAATTTTCTACGAATACGTTTTAAATGGTGTAGATTACGATTATATAAGTATTTGTTGCGAAAAGCTTTTCGGAGAGGTGGTTTCCAGGAGTTGTGAATAATCCACACGTCTCAGTTTGTTTCTTCATAATTCCAAGCAAAATGGGTAGTTTTAAATTAAGGTTTCTACAAATACCTTACTGACGGGATAGATTACGAGTATATCGGAATTTATTGTGAAAAAAATGTTTTGAGAGAGGGAAGGAGTGTCGCATAATTCACACCATGTTTTAATGATGTATACTATAAAAATGTTACTCCACCCTTTCCCTTCTGAAATTTGTTAAAGGAATATCTTTTAATAATTTGAAAATAAATTATCAGAAGTGAATTTGTTGGCATATCACTTTGCTAAGCTATTGTCCTCAGAACATACCAACATGATCCTTGCTATTTTTGCATACTAAGCGACCACTTAGTGGATGGGCTACCTTTGAATTTCTTTAAAAGAGAAAAAAGAACGCGACTAAGTTAAGTTAAAATCATATCTTATTTCTTCATAAATTTCAATGCTGTCTTTTAGTGCTTGGTCTTATTTTAAATTTATTTACTGAGTGAGTGAGTGAATAGTATTGTAAGACGAATAAACGATACAACGAAGAAATAAACGTAACATCAGATAAATTACACAAACTAGCAATCAAATGTGTAAATATTACCTAACGACTAGTAGAAAATCGTTCGGAGGACAATCCTTCTGCTATTTCTAAAGTTAATTATTAGTTTACATACACTTAGGAAAACAAATATAACCTAAAGAAGAGGGTATTAAAATGAAATATTTTACACAAAATTTCAAAAAGTATGTTTTGTTCTTTGTTTAAAGACTGGTTGCGCCCTATGCTAGCAAGACTTGTTGAAAAGCCGAATTCTGTGGTATCACCAGTCATTGATACTATTGACAGTAATACATTCGAGTACTTCACCGCTCTCGGGGATGATATCAATGTCGGCATATTTGACTGGTCTTTAGCTTTTAAATGGATGCTATTACCAGAAAGAATTAAGAAAATCCGAATATCAAATTTAGACCCGGTTATGTGAGTATACCATTTCTTTGCACATTCTATATATTCGTTATATGTTGTCGATATGCGTTTCACTTGTTATGTTAAAATATTTTAACTTTGTTTAAAACTCTTATTTAAAAGTAGTATGCAATCTCTCTTGCTTCGCCTACATCGACTTCAACTGCGTTTGAACTCAGTCGTGATTAAAGATTAGGTGACAATTACCTCAGTGCACTGCTGGGTTAATTACCGATGGCCCTTCAATGTGTGGCACACAGGAATAATTAAAACAACGATAAACACTTGAAGTGACAAGACCGACAACTAAAGTAACACAAATGATATCTAACACAGGCAGAATGTCTAACGTTTCTGCAACTGATAATATCAGTATGATAGTTTATTTAATGTATTTACAAAAGATGACACACTAAATCTGACAATCGGCCACTGTACTTCTCAACAGGAAAGGTTGGCTGGGAACTACCGAGTGTCAAGAAGAAATATAAAAAATCAGTCATTAATGTTGTCCACTACTTATTCGACCCACAAATCTTGTTTCGTGTCCTTGTTTGGCTAATAAACGAAAGCAAATCTTTTTTTATCGACAACAGCAAAATTTTTACAAAATTTGGTTTAAACTTAGAATAGTAAGTGTCCAATTTAAAGCAGTAGTGAACCATACATAAGAATAATATAGAAGTAAAGAAGTATGAAGCTAGGCTGTTACAAGGAAAGTATTTTCATGAATTGGATATAAATTATCAAAAGAAATTATCTCTGGCTTGGGTGAACAAATCCGGCCGAAATGGGTAGCAGAGCAATAACATTCGATATCGGGATATAAGTGAACATGAGAAGGATATGTTTCTATTCTGAACACAAATTTTAAACCTGCATTCTGTCACCAAAAGCGAAACGACAATAGTCATATACAATTTGAAAGGAAAATAACAGGAATCTAAACATAACTATGAATCTCAACAAAATAACTAATTTAAAAAGGCACATGCTTAAAGCAAACGGAATATCAGCAATCGAAATGGAACAATTAAAAGAATACACAACTAAAATACAACAAACGCAAGGTCTAAAAAGATAAAAATATCGGGAATGCAAATGAACAGTATGGAACCAAATTGTGACAAACAATGTAAATCACAAAACTAACAAAACAAAAAAAATGAAAACATCCACAGAATGCAGATCAACATAAAATGAACGTGAACAACACAAACAAAAATACGAAAAACATGGATTATTAAACATATCTAAAAATATGAAAATAAAAGATGGAAATCTTAAATATGATAATAATATAAAGGTGGAAGAAATCAAAGAATTGGAAGCACTATATTTCCATGTTAATCAACAAAATAAAACTAAATAAGTCAGTAACGGCGATAATAAAATAATATCTGTTTATCAGAGGCATAATGAAAAATAACAATAATATCAATATCACCAGCTAGAACGAAATATATATGTGAGTAGCTATTATATTTAAAATAGGGAAGTGAGTGATATTTTCAACATATTGATATAGGAATACCAAATCTTGAGTAAATATCGTACAGAGAAAATAGATAAGAGAAAAATCTTTTACAGTCTTCAAATCAATAAGAAAATGATAAAAATTGATAAAAAAATATATTATGACAAATACATGCCAAATATGACATCTGAAACAAAAGATCCTTGCTTAATGGCAAAGAATCTCTCTTTTAAAGAGTAAACAATGATTCTTTGAACAAGACTTATCTAAAATGATTTTACCGATGAACTCCAAAAAGTAAACAATAGGTATATAGGCTGGGAAATTATCACCACGGACAACAGTGTTAAAAACAATATGTAGGCAATTTTGGGATATATTAAAGATACTGAAAGTAGCTCTGACGATGCAAATAATCCAAAACATCATAACAAGATAGAACTGGGCAATCTACAGCTTCGTTGCCATCTAATATTTCTCAGTAAGACTGTAGATTACCAAACGTGTGCAGTCGTCATATTATAGCATGGCGAGAATCCAGTCACCACACATTATGATTTGTTTAGGGTGATAAAATAGCCATCTCCATTGAAATATAAAGTTTTCAACAATTCCGTGAAAACTTCAATGGGTTTTTTAAAAAATGCCAATATTTGAAATGTTTACTGCTTTTTTTTTATCATAGAAAACATTAAAAAAATATATCACATAGTTTTGTACATATGTGGTTCTTATATTTGCAGGACTCCGACAATTGCAGGTGGTCTTTTATCAATGAGAAAAGATTTCTTTGAAAGATTGGGCACTTTCGACCCCGGTTTTGAAACGTGGGGTTCTGAAAATCTTGAGCTATCTTTTAAGGTAAGATGCCTTTTCTTTGATATCAAAATGACAACTATTAAGATTACTATACATAAAATAATATAATGATTACATTAGTGTAGTAGTACAATATTTATTGCCCACAGAGGGCTAAACATAGTGGGGACAAAAAAGGACAGACAAACGGATTAAGTCGATTAAATCGACCCCCCCAGTGCATAACTGGTACTTATTTAATCGACCCCGAAAGGATGAAAAGCAAAGTTGAACTCGGCGGAATTTGAACTTAGAACGTAACAGCAGCCGAAATACCGCTAAGCATTTCGCCCTGCGTGCAAACGATTCTGCCAGCTCGCCGCACTGTAATAGTACAATATTAACAAACAAAATTTACTATTGAGATACAGTTGGACCAATTGTCTTTACGTCATTTCCAGCACAGTAGTATTTTAATTGTACGTAAACGTCACCTTGGCGCTGAGTAGCATTTATTGGTCATTCTTAGCTTTATTTTCATAAGGAATAAATAAAAGATATTCTTCTGGCAGATCACCGGTTTATCACAGATCGTAATTTCAAATGATATGGTACATATTCTCGGCATCTCTTCTCTTTATTTCTGTAAG
>NC_142936.1:60379074-60424074 GCF_046866305.1 Octopus bimaculoides | reverse complement strand
AGAACTACGGTGGACCTTATTTACACCATTTGGTTACAACATTCATCCGTTCTTATATGGGTGTTATTTTTTGCAGACATGGATGTGTGGAGGTCGTATGGATATTATGCCGTGCTCTCATGTTGGGCATATATTTCGGGCATCTTCCCCTTATAAGTGGCCAAAGGGTGTTGCTGTAGTAAAGAAAAACGCTATAAGATTAGCGGAAGTCTGGATGGACAATTACAAAAATATATATTACAATCGAATTAACTGGAATTTGGTGAGTAAAACTGATTTCTAAAAGATAACCTGAATCTAATTTCTTTGATTTTTATACTTGTAGCAAGAGCCAAAGAATACCATGAAGCTAATTAATCATGGAATTTGGTTACGATTGTTGCTTGAAAATAGTTCTTCTTTCTATTATCAGAGCCGTCGTTAAAGACGTGACAATTGAAGCGATCTCATTTCTGTCTATACATCCGAGGCCACCAGTCTAATCAAAAAATAATCACTATGATTAACATTTTATTAAAAAGTACTCAACGTTGTTCCTCGTGTATCTGGTTCAATCATCACCGAACATATTCAGATATACTGTTATTTGTTGTAATATTTTTAAAAGATTTCTTAAAATATAATGTTTAATCGTTTTTTTTTTTTAAGTTTGAAATGGTAAATAATTTTATAATGTATTTAAAAGCAATCTATTTACGAAGTCGATATGTTTTTTAAATCTCCAGGAAAATGGTATATTGTACTAGAAATTATTGATTTGATCTTTTCTAGGTAAATTATGGTGATGTTAGTCAGAGAAAAACACTCCGTGAAAACTTAAAATGTAAAACTTTTAAATGGTATTTGAAAAATATAGTACCTGAAATGTTATGGATTAAAGAAGTCATTAATGACGGATTGGTAAGGTCTCAATTAATTCCTCTCATAAGTGGACATAATAACTATCTATATAATTTGTTCCACATTTCAACAGATTTTTTCCTCTAAAAATTCTATAGTTTGACTTATGCGTTTCTGTGCTAAATTCACACAAGAGTTAATTCTATTCTTTTGTTTTTGTTTATATTTTGAGTCAAATAACGGGACCTTAGATCACCAATATTAATCTTTTCTACTCTAGGCACAAGGACCTAAATTATGAGGGAGAGGACCAGTTGATTAGATCGACCACAGTACAAAACTGGTACTTAATTTATCGACCCCCGAAAGGATGAAAGGCAAAGTTGACCTCGGCAGAATTTGAACTCAGAGCGTAAAGACAGACAAAAAAAGCAAATAGACAAATCCTTTCTATTATAGGCACACGACCTGAAATTTGGGGGAGGGGATAGTCGATTACATCGACCCCAATGTTTCACTGGTACTTAATTTATCGATCCCGAAAGGATGAAATGTAAAGTCGATCTCGGCGGAATCTGAACTCAACGTAGCGACGGGCAAAATACCGCGAAGCATTTCGTCCAGCGTGCTAACGATTCAGCCAGCTCGCCTCCTTGATCACCAATATTTATACAAATTTCATTTTATTAGGAAAGACAACAATATTTGAAAAGATATAATGAGCTGAATCTATTTTAATTTTTTTTTTATTAATATCTATTTTATTGAAGCTGAAAAGATCTAAACACAAGCGGAGAATTGAACGCGAAAATTAAAAGAAAGAAAATTCATACTTTTAGATAAGGTTTCTCTTTTCGTTGGCATCTAAGTAGGAACAGCTAGAGGTGAATGTCATACTTGGCTCTTCTTATATAATACTGTTATTTATTTGATTAGTCGGGATATGAAATTCGGGAAAATATAAAATTTGAAACTCAGTGAGTTATGTTAGATAAAATAACTAGGAAGGTTCGTCATTGTTAACAGTGACCCACAATAAACGCCTGTAAATTGTTTGCGGGAACTGTAACTTAGTAAACATATTGTATTTCATTATAAGCATCATAATAGCCATCTATTATCAAAAATGTTGTTGGGTGTTAATATTGTTGTTCAAGTGTACCAATTGCATGCATTTAATATACAAATAAAGAGTAACATTCAGAGAATGGCAAACACATCAAAAATTGTCAGCTGACTGAAAGTGTCTATAAAATGAGTTACTCAATACAATTTGCATAACTAAGTAAAATGAGGGAAATAACCGAGATAAACTTGATGGCATGAATTTTAAAAAATGAAGTTAAAACGTGACGTGTTTAGTTTGTTGTTGGCACTCCGTCGCTTACTACGTCGAGGGTTCCAGTTGATCCGACCAACGGAACAACCTGCTCGTGAAATTAATGTGCAAGTGGCTGAGCACTCCACGTAGTTCTCGGGGATATTCAGCGTGGCACAGTGTGACAAGGCTGACTCTTTGAATTACAAGCACAACAGAAACAGGAAGTAAAAGTTGTGGTGAAAGAGTACAGCAGGGTTCACACCATT
Source organism: Octopus bimaculoides (assembly GCF_046866305.1). Lineage (NCBI taxonomy): Eukaryota > Metazoa > Mollusca > Cephalopoda > Octopoda > Octopodidae > Octopus > Octopus bimaculoides. The sequence continues at coordinate 60,421,647 of NC_142936.1, read as the reverse complement.
CCCTGTCAGTGCCTCGCGGAGCTTTAAGTGTTTTCGCTCAATAAACACTCACAACGCCCGGTCTGGGAATCGAAACTGCGATCCTATGACCGCGAGTCCGCTGCCCTAACCACTGGGCCATTGTGCCTCCACGACGTGTTTACTAATGTAATTCTAATTAAACCGCGTCCCAATACTGGTGTAAATAACATCAACATTCCTAATAGTTCATACGAGCATATGCTTAGTAGATACTCACATGAATTGTTCTCAGTAGTATGCAGCACAAACTGCGCATAAAATATTAAGATAGATGGGGGAAAATTATATTGAAAAATATAACGTATTACAACACGGCTTTATTTTCCTCTGAGTGTTGCACGACAATATTAGTAAATATGAGGTAAATAAAGGTAATATGCTGAGACCCCCTTCGGTCATGACTGACCATGGGATTGCACCTAGAAAGTTACCCTCCCAAGCACAAGTCAGGGAAAGGTTGTTTTATGGGAGACCAGCAGTCGTTCATGCATACCGGTCTCCCCTCTCCACGCCGCCAAGGGAAAGGCAAAGGCTGATACATCTTAACACCAGTGATGTCGCAACTCATTTCTACAGCTGAGTGAACTGAAGCAACGTGAAATAAAATGTCTTGTTCAAGAACACAACACGCAGTCCGGTTCGGGATTCGAACTCACAACCTCACGATTGTAAGCTCGATGCTTTAACCACTGAGCCATGCGCCTTCACAAATGTAATCTAATATATAAATAATGAAAATAATGTGATTATATAAATGTGGTGGTCTCTAGATTTAGATAATTCGTTTACTGCTTTATTAAGGAATTAATAAAATATTGTACTTGCGGGACCCGTGAATGTTTCACGGAGTTAATGGTAAACCTATTGGGATATTTCTGAAAACCTTATCTAAAAAACCTGAAAGCGTAGCCTGTGTTGTGTCTGTATGGAAAGATAGCCGCTCATCTGCTACTCGTTGAAAAGTGAAACAAATTGGGATACGATGATTACTTAATACACTTTATATATATATATATATATATATATATATATATATATATATATATATACTTTATATACTCTATGCACAATTTTATGGACTTAACACACAGCACTCATAAAATAGATCTTCATTCTAATTTTTCCATTTTCCCCCATAAGTAAAAAAAAAAAATCTCGTACATATGATACAACCTTTTGTTAAATTGCATATATCTTCCACGTAAATAAGCGTGAATATTTCACGGAATTGCACTTATGCGCATGCGTTAAGTGATAGGTGCTATACAAAATACACTTTTCACTATCCACTCATCACCGCCACCTCCACCACCATCACCACCATTATCATCTCTCTCTCCCCTCTCCCCCTCTCTCTTCTCTTTCTCCCCTCTCCTTCTCTCTCTTCTCTTTCTCCCCGCGCTCTCTCTCTCTCTCGCTCCTCTCACTCCCTTCCCACTCTCTCTGCCTCTCTCTCTACCTTTCTTTAATCGCCCCATCAGAATATCATCCCGCTGCGAGGATTATATCTCTAACTCTCTATATATCACTATCTTCAACTAACTTTCAAAGCACGTAATAAATATTACGTTCTCTCTGCCTCACGTCAGACGCTTTTCTCTCTTTCTTTTTCTTCCACCCTCTTTCTGTCTCACTCTTCGCCTTATCCTCTTTTTCTTTCTCCTTTTTCTTTCTCCTGTCTTCTCTTTCAACTAATCACGTGAAAGCGTTTCAGTTACATTCCCTCTATCTCACGTCATGGACACTTCTCTGTCTCTCCTTTTCTCTCTTTCCCTCTTTTTCTCTCTCCCTCTTTTCTTTCTCCCTCTTTTTCTCTAATCACGTGAAAGCGTTACTGACAGGCTAAGTAACGAAATGACAAGCAACATTATTATAAGACTAGCTGGCCCCGTGCCGTCAAAAATTACGGCTAAGGGTAGTATTTTATATATAAATACGGATAGTAAATCCAATTAATACACTTTTCCATGTCACATACATTCACATACTACCCTTGTACACGCATACACATACGCACATATACTCACACAGAGTTGAAATGCTGTTTGAATTTTCTTTTCAGCGTTGAATGGTCACCGTCAGTTTGCTCTCATCCCTTCCTTTCTCATTCATATGTTGTGACGGAGAAAAACACAAGAGTATTATTATAGTAGATTAATTCTCTCTTCGCGTTGTAACGGGCTCTCCGCATTATTTCTCTATGTAAATATGTTTCAAATATAATGAAATCTTAATTACAGTGATAGATAATTTTCTACCCAACTAATTCATGTCCAGGACATGGTATATGGCCATACCACCTACCAATGTTTGCCATCAAAGCAATAACGCCATCCATGATTCCAGGTAATCATTGGAACAAAATTAGCTATACTAAAATTAATTATAATTGCAAAATCATGTTTTATATTTATCATTAATTATTCACAGTAGAATTTGATAAACTTTAAGCTAATTAAAAATAAAAAAGGAAATCTTTGAGTTTCTAGAATCTTAGAACCAATTCCAGAAAAGGTTCAAGGAATATTTGAGTAAAACTAGAATATCATACATTGAATTATTTAATTGTAAACTAACTAACAATACGCTGTGATGCTCCAGTCTCCATTGTCTCTTTAAATTTCTACATTTTCTCATTGAAAATCACGGGTCTTCGTTGCTTTTCAAAGGCAAATTGGGCCCATTGAAAAATAAACACATTTTCTCGATGAATTGTAAAACAAAATCTAATAACATTTTCGGTTTTTATTGTTAAGGTAATGAATTTGGATTCTAGAAACTGCCTAGTAGCGGCTAATGGAATGCGTGTAGAGGTTACCAAATGTGATAAAGCGAGTGCAATTCAGGTAGAATCAAATTCATATACTATGATCTTGTTTAAACATAACTGTGAATGTTTCCTCCGAACCTCCCATTTGTAGTGCAATATCCATATATAATCTTTTGACAAGACGCAAGTAAACGTGTCTATTTAAGAAAGTCTATTCAAGTATATTATCGTTATTTCATTGACGACCTGTGAGGTATGCAAAACCAGCATCAGCGAAATTTTAACTCCAGACACTGAAGAGCGACAGTAGAAGATCGATAAAATTATACTTTTCAAATTTTACATTTAATATTAATCGCGTCTCAAGTCATTTATATTGTTTTTGTTGTTGAAATATATCTAACAGAGACAGTTCTATCATTGTATTACTTCTCTGCTCTGTCAATTCAGTCTCTATTGTCTTCGTTTATATATCTGCTTCGGTTAGAAAAGCAGAAATCAGAGATGAATTTCACACCAACTCACAACCAATGATCTTAGTTTTCCAACTTATTAAAAAAATATATTGTGCTTGATTGGTGAGCTCATACTTATATCAATGAAATAGTTAATGTAATAAAACTGTATAAACCACATGTTACATGTCAAGGTTCAAGTTACATACAAAATTAAGAAGTGATTATGCATGTAATCATTTGACGCACTGTATCTACTACATATTTAATTACTGCATTTATAGTCACTCAGTTTAACGTTATGAAGTAATAATTAAGGGATTATTCTATTTCAGCAGTTATCTGCGTTTGTTGGCGAACACCAGAAGGCCAAAACAAAAGATATCAATAAAATAGAGTAAAGATCATTCTTTTCAAAACAGATTAAGTTGATAGATCCAAACTCATTTTTCTTAGACTCGAACACATTAAGAGTAACATGCTGGGTGAGGCCGCCCAACCTGGAACCAAAAAGGGGCGTCCAAATTTTATCCCACTTGTTCTGTAGACTTCCTCGCTGAGATTGGGTCGTGTTATTCCTGAATAAAACGCAGACGTAGAATTAGAAATCGCAAATAGCCCCTGGGTTTTTGAAGGTGAGTGTCAGACATCTCCAACCAACGTCCAGACTAGAAACTTCAAGCAACACAAATGCTGTCTTAGTAGTACTTATCCCATCCCAATTGTGCTTTTTACATAAAATAAAATATAAATGATACAAGAAATATAAACTGGAAGAAATGCTGCTGGCATTGATTTATTTGCTTTGGATCTCACTTTATAGGGAATGACACACTATGGTTTCAGGGCCATGCTGTGTGACACATTCCGAATGAGGAATGTGGTACTAGGTGATGAAATTACAAAATATCTACTCACTCATTTGTAGTCTCACGTGGTGTCTTCTTAAGCAGTTCGTCTGGTCTGGTATGCCCACCTCTTCCAGTTCAGATGTTATTGAAATCAATCATTAGTCATGTCTACAACCACTTTTCTGTCGTTGTAGTCTTGAAGAGTTTTGGTCGTGTTCAGTCTGGAGTTTATTCTCTGACTTTAATTCATGGTCCTAACAGGAGTACTAAATTCCAGATAGCATTGATACCAGTGATACTATTAATGATGGGAAAGTCTCCTATTGTATATAACGTTATGGTTTATACAAGAATGTGCAAATACTGAAATATTTCAGAGATGTTGCATGACGTAAAGTAGAATTTATTAATTTTTTCCTACTAGACACAAGGTCCACAGGCAAGGTGTAAATTAATAGGTTAAGTATTTTATGAGTCTGAAATAAATTATGATAAAATCAAGGTAGTCTTAACTTAACCAAGTCTATTTAACATCCAGGTTTTTTGCTTTCTCCGTAAAACCTAAAACTTTAGTTGAGTTAGTTGAAAAAAAAACTAATATATTATTTTATATTTGCTGTAAATATTCACAATTGTATTGCTATATTAAGGTATTTAAATTAATAAAGATTTATTCCTTATATTCTATTCTCAGCATATTTATTATACCACAAAAAACGAACTAAGAATAAATGACAACTGTTTAGACTTTAAGAAGGATTTAAGAGCAATATCATGCCATGATATGAAAGGTAACCAGGTTTGGACTTTACTTTCGGTGAGTAAAAACATGCTACAAACCTTTTCACAAAAACGTGTATTGATATATCGTAAATAAGGTATATGAAATCACTTAGCAAAATTCATAAACGTATTTTGCAATGATAAACTCAAGAATTAAGCTACCAAACAGCTTTTGCATTCTGAAAATCAAAAGCTGTTTTTTCTTTTAATTCAAATTAGTAATTGTTGATATTTATATGTTGAAATTAATATAGTAAATTATGTGAACATGGATCTATCAATCTCTTCTTTGGAACGTGGAACGACAGGACACTTCTTGATCGTTATAACATTAGAAGTCAAAAACAACATACGGTACTTGTCTCGAGAGAATTGTCGATGCTCTATGCAAAACTCAACACGTAAGAGAAGGAAAACCTGAACAGATAAGTTCTGACTATATATTCTTTTAGAAAGGGAAGGCTGTAGTTGAGGAACGAATTCAAAGAATTGGTATTGCTTGTTAAAATCTTGATTTTTCGAGGCCAACTGATTCCAGCTGTCATCAACGAATCATATATAACACTTTGGGTGTTATTACCCCCAACATAACTTAATTTCTCATAGGCGCAGGAGTGACTGTGTGGTAAGAAGCTTGCTTCTCAACCACATGGTTCAGTCCTAATGCGTGGCACCTTGGGAAAATGTCTTTTATTATAGCCTGAGGCGGACCAAAGCCTTGTGAACGGATTTGGTTGACGGAAACTGAAAGAAGCTCGTCGTGTATGTATATATATATATATATATATATATATATATATATATATATATATATATATATATATATATCTGTATGGCTTTGTGTCTGTGTTCATCCTTCCATCATCGCTTGACAACCGGTGTTGGTGTGTTTACGTCCTCGTAAGTAGCGGTCCGGCTAAAAGAGACCGATAAAGTAAGTACCAGGCTGAAAAAATAAGTACTGGGGTCGAGTCATTCGATTAAAATTTCAAGGCGGTTCCCCAGCATGGCCGCAATCTAATGATTGAAACAGGTAAAAGATAAAAAGATAAAGATCTCAGTTTATGCTCCGACTCTTGATGCCAGTGAAGATATGAAAAGTCAATTTTACCAACAATTGAGTAACATTATTTTGAAAGTACCAACAAGAGACAGGTGTTTACTTATAGGTGATTTCAACGAAAAATTAAGAAGAGATCGTCAGCAATGAGAAGATGTTAGTGATTAAGGAAGAAGATGTGAGAAACTGTAATCCCAACCAATTTTCCAATCCTGTTTTTCTGTTCGAAATTCCCTCTTCATCACTAACGTTCAGTTCCGACTCCGCAACCGATTTAAGACGACATGCATGTATTCACAATCCAGATACTGACAGATTCTGGACTATATCATCGTCAGACGTCAATACAAGAATGTTGTCCTTGTTACTAGAAAAGCTCATAGTGTTGATATCTGTTGAACATTGCACTTGTCATCCGTCCCATTCATGGAAATCATCATTTGTGACAAACTATGAAATCAATGGTATTTCAAAGTTAGAAAAAAATCTGTCACCAGACATAAATATCAATCATCTAAGTCTCAATTCTAAACATCCCATCTATCGTTCTTTCATTGAAGAATGCTTATCAGTTCGGAATATTAGCATTGAAACAACGAAGTAACATTGGTTTCAGCAAAAACGAAAATCCAGTATTAGTTTGAAAATAACAACGGTGAAATCAGTCAGCTTGCCGTGGAAAAGAGGAAGACTCACTCATCACATAGGTAAAACACAAGGTCAGCTCATAGACTATCACGATATCTAAAATTTAAGCACTAATATCAAACCAAACCCGAAGAAATACAGAGTATTTGGTGCCAATAAAGCCTCAAAACTATAGAGATGATGGTATCTAAGAAAATTATTAGTGGAACGAAGTAAACGGTTAGCTCAGTATAGATATCTACGGGCAACTTTTCAGCAGCAGACAACACTCGCGCCCTGACGCGATTCGTAAGATATTCTCGAACACTAAAGAGAACATCTTTTCTCACTGCTGAATCGAGAATGAACAACAGCAGATTTCTGGAAACATGTTCCATATCATTTTGAAAAACTATGATTGAATGTAGATACATCATTTAAAAAGTTTCAAAATACTCCAAACAATACAAAACCAGAAAAATCCTCAGTTCCATAAAACATTCTTCTTGAAGTAATGAAATATGATAGGTTGTAGATCCAAGACGAGCCTAAATTGCGGTAAGGAACTCAAATGAAGGCAGCAATATCAAAGCCTCTCCTTCATCAAAAGCCAACCACATAGAAATGGCCATTGAAAAGGTAATGATACTGGCGTACTCAGGTATGGCCACAGCCTTTAGGTAGAAATACGTTAAAGAGTAAGAAGTTAAAATTAAACCTTCTTATTTAAGTACCGTAGGTAATATTTTGTATAAGACTAGGAGAATGTCCAGTTGCATCTGTTCTCTGTAGGTGATACTTCAATTAATATTCTAATATCAGATTAGGCACTGTCCTTAATTTAGTACATGACAGTTGCTCTGTATAGGTAATAAAACTGTAAATGTGTATATGATATAATTTTCCATATAACAGGTCAACCGTCTGCAAGGAAGAAGTTTTGTTTTCATTTTACTTTTCGAGGAAATACCAGTAGAGCTTACCATTCATTGATACCCACCTCCGGTCATGATTAGTCAAGTAATTGACTATTTATCAGTACAGCTTCATAACAAAATATAAATATAAGTATATATTAATATTTAGCCATTTGTTTTTGCTAGTTGATAGCATATTGCTTTATATAATTATTTCTACCTACCTTATGAATGTTGTAGTAATTTGAAATGCAGTGTAACAAATTTATTTGTGTTTTTCTTTTTCAGAATAGAATGATCTACCATAATGTAAGTAACCTGTGCTTAGAAAACGTTGAAAGTGATGTAACGTTAATGCCATGTTCTTATAAACCTCAACAAATGTGGAGTGTTTTGGAAAATAGACATGCTGAAAATGAAGACTAAATGAGCTACTTCTGAATATAAATGTCAGTCCCTTCATGTTATTCTTCTCAAGAATCCTATATCTACCTGAATAATGCAAAAGAATTCATTCCAAGGAAGCTAGTCAAGTGAAAAAGCTGCGGAAAGCTTGAATATTCACTTCAATTTCTGGTATAACTTTTATAGTATGTTGGGAAGCCGTAGAAGAAATAATTGATACGGCTTACTTCCTTTAAAACAATTGATTGCTATTTGGATGAGAAAATACACAATTCAGGAAGAACAAAGCATGTCTTAAATATCAAATACTTGGAAATAGTGATCAACTTGTTTTATTGCTGTGTAACTAAATTGTATAAAAGAATTTTTATACTGAGATAAAAGATGATCAAATGATGTGCATTCATTTGTACTAAGGACTAATACAATATTTAAAACAGAAAATGTGCCTAGAGACCTCTAGTGTTTTGTAGAAACTGATTTGGCGAAATAATTCCATTCCAACACTTATTGATTAAATTTTCTTAAAGAATCGTCCGACAAACATTTGTTCTCTCATATATGATTGGGATATATATTTATTTAATCTGTAAACTTGGTGTTAACTCAATCATATCTTACCCCCAGAGTCATATCTAATGTCAGACATACCAGTGTGTTTCGCTATACATGTATATTGCTACAGTGTAATACACCAAATAGTCCTATATTTCGTTTTCATTGCAACATTTCTCACTTTCACTATTAAAGTCACAGATTGCATCTTGTATGACAATGCATATGTTTTGATATGTTGGTGTAATTCAATAAACATTTTTATGGTTAGTTTTGCTGTTGATTTAACTCTGAAAACTTATAATCTAAAGATTAAAATGTATTTGCATATAGGAAATTTAAGGAATTTAAGGTTTCTTCCCTGAGCTCAAACTTATCTTGAAATAGAAATTGTTTCACTGAATCTAGCCTTGTTTATATAACTACTATATAGGATACCTATATTATAACATACATTGATACTGTGTAGACTCAGATCCCCATTGATATACCCCAGATATTAAAATAGTATTAACTCTTATGGTACGCAAATTAGTAGCTCCAGTTTTCTGTAACTATTGGATTTGTTGAGTATCATTCAGCTACGGTAGTGGTTGAATATATTCTTAAGTTCACCATTTCGTCAATTGCAGCAGCTTCCGAGCTTCACCACTAATTCAGTTCTCAACTAAATTGGAAACTGTTAACATTTTTAAAGAGGACATCTCCTCAGCTACACTTTGGCATAAATAGTTTGAGATTTGGTTCAGTAGAAAAAAAGTTACATCAAAATATCTGCGACATCAAGGGGTGGGGGGACAGTAAGTCACCTATTCACATTCAATTAACAGAAACTTTTTAATTTTAAAATAAAAGTATACTTTTTTTAGGCTTAAATGATAGAAAAATGTATGAGGAATTCAGAGTCATTAGTCGCATTGAACAAAAATTAGTAGAATAAAAGTTATGGGGTGAAATGCAACGAAATTTCGTGTCAGCAAGAGAGTAAGGAAGTAACACTTGGTAATAAGAATAAAGAATATATCACTAAAATTGAATGGTTGCGTTTTAAGTTGGTGCCCTGTCAGAAACGTTAGCGCGCAAGGTGAAATGTTTATCGATTTTTCGCCTTGTTTACATTTTGAGTTCAATTTCCGCCTAGGTCGACTTTGCTCTTTATCCATTTCGGATCTATTCAATTTAACGTACAGATTATTTAATTATTTTTTTTTAACTAAACACTTTGAAACTTCCGATACTGGTACAATGTGTCACATACTACAGGGTTTACTCTTAACGTTCTTGACAAAATTTTATATTTTTGAAGTTATTTTGTTACAAATTACAGAGTAACAATGGACAAATTCGTGTTTGAAAAGTGCCAATACACGAAACTCTCAGCTTTTGACTTACTCTCTAACTTCTGTCGATGATATATATGCATATTATACATATATGTGTAAACAAATCTCAGCACGCAATCAAACCAATGAAAGAGCCTCTACCTGGTCGCCCGACACGTTAAAAATAGCAGCCAATGTATCCCCCTACCCAGTATTTTATAAGGTAAAATCCTAAATTATTAATTGACACATTATTAATTATCTTATAACAGCAATGCCTAGAAAAATCATGGATTACATGGAAAAATGCGAGCATAAAAAGTAATATTCTTAAGATTATAAATTTGGAAAAGTACAGGACAAGTTATTAAACATGTAAATGTATAGGACAAATTATTACTGCAAGTAAAGTAAAGAATAAGAAACTTTTTATTTAAAATATCGCAGCTAAAGTTAAAATTTGAATATTAAAAATATTTTATTATAGTTTACAAATAACACTATACTTATTTAAGTAGAATCTGACTAATTTACTATCTTAAATACAGAGAAAAGTGACTAACTAGACAAACTTACAAATTAGCTGAACAGTTTTGTACAATAAATTTAAAAGATGAGAACTGTAAAGAGTGATAAATTAGAAGAACTGGCATTCTTTGCTGCAATATTTTAAAGAGTTTCTTATTCTTTACTTTACTTGAAGTAATAGTTTGTCCTATACGTTTACAGGTGTAATAACTTGTCCTGTACTTTTCCAGGTTTATAATCTTAAGAATATTACTTTTCATGCTCACATTTTTCCATGTTATATAAATAGATTAGCTGTTTGTCTTTTATCCCGTTCATGCCATCGACTTTGCCTTTCATCCCTTTCGGGGTCGGTAAAATAAGTACCAGTTGAACAGTGGAGTCAATGTAATCGACTTAACCCTTGCCCCGGACTTGCTGGGCTTGAGCCAAAATTTGAAATCAATAATGACACATACATATATATGTGTGTGCGTGTGTATGTGTGCATGTGTGTGTGTGGTGGAGAGAGAGAGAGAGAGAGAGAGAGAGAGAGAGAAAGAAGTAGTGATACCAGTATGCCGTCTCTTAATAATCTTTTTAGGGGATTGGGAGCAAGTCGATTACTTCGACCTCGCTGCTCAAGTGGTATTTATTTCATCAATCCCGAAAGGATGAAAGGCAAAGTCGACTTCGGTGGTATTATATGTATATATATATATATATATATATATATATATATATATATATATATATATATATATGTGTGTCTGTGTGTAGACACACACACACAAACACATATATATACTTCGTTTTTGTATTTGGCTTGCAAGATTCTTGATGTGAGTTTGTGCGTTGAAGCATATTTTGTTGTATCTGGGGAGAGTCATTCTCTTTTCATGTCTTATTATTCAACACACTCACTGGTAAAGTTTCTACTCTTCTACTAGTCGTTGACTATTGAAAAGTCGTTGACTATTGAATAGTTGTTGACTATTGAAAAGCTTGCAAGAGGCAACGAAATTTTCAGGAAAAATAAATAGGTAAATGAGTGGAAACTTTACCGGTTAGTGTGTTAAATAATAAGGCACTAACAGAGAATGACTCTCCCCAGACACAACGATGCGCGGTGAATTTGAAAAATTATAGTGTATAACGATGAGACACGTGTTATTCGTCTCTTAATTATATGTTAGTGCTATGGCGCGGTCACTGATGAGAAATTCCGCCTAGCAAATTATTTTATTTGCTAAGAAAACTTTGAAACCTAGGTCTGACCGGAATAAAATAAAAAGGTTTTTATTTTTCATTCCTTTTGAAGATTGCTCTTAAATGTGGTTTTGACTTCTAGCGTATAAAAACTGCCTGTTAAAGGCAGTTTTCTCTTGTGTTTAAATGTACACTATTTTATATATATATATATATATATATATATATATATATATATATATATATATATATATATATATATATATATATATATATATATAAAGGGAAATTTGACATCAGCGGTATTTAAACTCAGAACCTAAACAAGAAATGTCGTTAAGTTAACGATTCTACCAGCTTGCCGTCTTTAATAATTTTTTTCTGACATAGGCACAAGAGCTGAAATTTTAGTGGTGGGGGCTAATAGATTACTTCGACCCCAATGCCCCGGAAGGATGAAAGGCAAAGTCGACTTCATTGGTATTTGAACTCGGAACGTAAAGCATTTTGTCCAGTATGCTAGTGATTCTGCCAGCTCGCTGCCTTAGCCATGTTAATAATAAAATCGGTTTGGTGATGAGTAGTAATGATTATCGGTGAAAATTAAATGGATAGTCTTAAACTGCACATGTAGAAACTTAGGATTACATAGCAAGTGTTTGATTATCATTTAAAAAAATCCTTTCTTTATGTAAAATACTAATGTAATGGCTGTTACACGTAACAATAAGGTGAGCGTATTCTACAGTACCTACGGGCGGCTTCTGTCAGAAGTGAAATGATTGTTTTTACGTTGTAATTTTTTTGTTCAGAATTTCTTTACAATTATATCAATAATGTTAATAGTTGTCTTATGAATGGAAACACATTTTAGAACACAATTCGGAACTGATATGACTTTTGAAAACGGAGCACTGGAAACATTATCTAAGTACTGTTCTCATTAGGATTAAAACTGTATTAAGATTTCATGGATGATGAATTCTTGTAAGTCTGAATACAACATGATAAAATGAAGCAAAACATTTTTTCTCATAAACTTGGAAACTCTTGATGAAATGTCACAACCATACGCTCGGATAGTAACTAATGGGTGTAGAGTGTACGAGTATTACATGCTTTCACTGAAGAAAGTTTATTAAGAAAATGTTTGTTATTTAAAGATAAAGCAAGAGATTTACAAATAATTTTTTAATTAAAACATTTATGTCATGAATTAATTTTGACTGTATTTATTAAATTTAATCTTTTCGATGAATCCAGATAGGGTGTTTTTTTCCAAATGTTCGAATGACAAACTCTCTGAAGAAAGAATCACATTTGTGGGCAGTCAATCCAATTAATTGTATAAGCAGTGAAAAACTATAGACTGAACAAGTTATGATTCCAAAGATAGTGTCGTGTTTCGAGATGGTCAAATAAAGACTACTGAGCAAACAAGCCCAAATTATGTTACAGAGCAGCAAAATTCCCACCAACCGATTGCGCAATATTTTAAGCCGAAGTTTTAGAGTTACTTGATCAGTGCCTAAATTGACATCAGTCCCTAGAATAGAGACACGAAGGTCTTCCCAAAATGTTTGTTCTTTCTGCAGCAAAATAGTTTTGGCTGGGTCGCATGTTTCAAGGTCACGTTCACCATTGAATTGCTGCGATTCAGGTATTTCTATTATAAATAGAAGAAAGGAGATTTCTTACCAACTACTATTTATTACTGAATAATGCATAAGACTCAATAAATTGATTTTTGGTATGAAAATATGTAATTTTTTTTATTAATAATAACAAATTTATCATTTATCTCACCTTGTCTCTTGTTGATATTTTTCTCTTTTGCGAACAATCTGTCAGACATATGTCGGTAACAGCTTGTGCTATCACTATCCTATAGAAAACAAATAAATAGCAGTTTATGGCACAAGTACACACACACACACACACACACACACACGCATATATATATATATATATATATATATATATATAATATATATATGTATATATATATATATATATATATATATATATATATATATATATATATATATATAATATAATATAATATATATATATATATATATATATATATATATATATATATATATATATATATATAAAGAGAGAGAGAGAGAGAGAAGGAAATAAAGAGAGTGAGTGAGAGAGAGAGAGAAAGGGGAGGATTAATTAGTCTTTCCAAATACACTTTACATAGTTTATTAAGGAGAAATATTCGTCAAGATACGACCACTCACTATAGATCCTAGATTCAGAGCGTAGAGGAAATAGATTTTATATTGGAGGATCCGAATATAATTTAATTATAAAAAGAATATCAGACGCCTTAATTTCAAAAACATCTGCACATCCTTTGTCGAGATTATAGAACCGGTGAGCAAAGAATTTGCAGTTATTGTGTGGTGGGCTGACTTTCACTGAGAAGTTGTCCGGTAACGCAGCAACACCTACTTCTACCTCAAGATACTCAAGGCCCATTAAGTTATTCGGTCTTCCACACTATTTTTTACGGACACTAACCATATCATATAAACAGACTTTGAATCTCCCCTTGTATTCTCTTACAAGTTTTTTAAACAGGAATATTCTCCCAAACCTCTCCACTGCCCTTATCTGCAGCTAGCTCAATAGTTTCATATCATCTCTTACCGCTTCCCTGTCCTCTCACATATCCTTTCATCTGGTTTGCTTTCCCTCCTGGATCCTCGTATCTCTTCTTGATAATGGATATGAAATCTCTCAGCACTGTACACCGTCATCTCCCATAGTAACGATCTATCAGCCTTTAATCATTTTCCAATCTTCCGTCCTCTACCTGAATCTAATACATCCACGCTTCTTCACTGAACTGAACTTGTTTTATCCTCAGTCTCTTCTCCGCTGAGTTCAATCAACAAACCACCAGTATGGTTATCAAGATGGGATCAATTACAACGAACTCTTTGTGGGCTATTTTCATATATTTAACCAATTCACCGGACCCACATTGATAAACCCCACATCTTTACGTCAATGCATTATAATTACGCTGATTCTCAACGTACCACAATTTTCTTCTTCTCTCCTTATTAAGCCTAACACTGCTAATATAGCAGTTTCTTCGACTCTGCTGTCTATGCAGCAGCAACTCGAATTTCGTTTTGAAATACCAGGAAATCCACCAATTTCTCCTCACATTTGAATCATCGTTTGTTGCAGTGTTCCATCAAGCCTAGGCAATTCTAATCCAAGACAACCATAGAGCTTTTTTTTTATTCTACTACATTTTATCCGGTAACTCTGCACTTTCTACAACTTTCATTTGCTTTACAATGATTCTAAAATTGCTACGATCTTTCTCAGTCCTGCTATCTTTTAATAAAAAAACTTGACATGATCTATTTGTCAAAAATTCTATCCGAGTAAATCTTTTACTTTCACTTTCAAAAGTTACCGCTCTGTATCTCAGTCTTGTTCCTTTCGTATGCAACAGAGCATCCATAAACTGTTCCTAAGTCCAGTAACAAGCCACTTTAGTGAGATCACTACCAACCTTTTTTGCTACATCAACTATAAAATACGCAGATTACTATACATGTGACATACTTGCTACCGTCAAACAAGATCGTTCGCTTCCATAAGTACCTTCTCTATGTGCTAAATAACTTCAAAGTACATTCCAAATTGGTAACTTGACACTTATTCGCTAAGAGACTTCTAGGACCATCTTAGAAAATGTCCCACTACAAGCATCAAGAAAAACATATCTTTGCTAAAATGAACTAAATACAAAAGAACATTAGTTAGCTATAGTAAACTATTTGCTTAAATAAATAACACGCTTGAAAGTAGTATTTGATGATTTCCTTTTAATTACGAATAAAACCCGAAAAGCTGTATCTTAAAAAAAAAAAATTTTTTCCCAACGTTTGATTTGCCCAAAACCTTGCATTAAATCCAAATGCTTTTCGTTCATAGCTCATCACAAACGTTGTACATAACATATGGCACTTAACTCTCAATCCAGTAATCAGAAAACACCTTTCGTTGATATTACAGATCCCTGTTGTGAAATAGTGGAGTCACTGTATACTTGTAAAATACTTCATTATGTTGTAAAGATCTCGTGAGTAAAACATTTGGTAGTCTCGTCCGCTTAGAATTATGGAAACGGACATAAAATGCAGTATATCAACTGAAACAACTCAGTAACGATAGCTAAGATAAAGATATGAAATATCACTTACACTTTCACGTGTTCCCCATCGTTGATCCACAATATTAGAAACGGCATAAAATGGCAGTAAAATGTACATTGCCGGGAAAACAACCAAAAAGGTGAGACCATGAATTAGAGTCCAGGCTTCTTTGGGGTGTATTAAAGCAGCGTATAAAACAGCAGTCATCAGTAGTAAAATTAAATAGTATTGCTTGAACTGAAGCTGTCCGTCCTGAAGATCTGGCCAATAAAATCAGAGCATGAAAATTTTATCACGTGACATATACTCTTGTTAAATTGTTTATTACTCGATTTATTAATGATTGAAAAACAGGGTGTTTCTCTGATTAGGTAGTCATACAACGCATCATTTCAAGTGTTCGACTAAATTCGATTCTCCAGATTTAAGGGATGTTTTATGATACTTATTCATTTTATAAAAGTATTAAGGACATAAACAAAGTAAAATAAAATTGGTAATCACAACTACATCCAAGACTCGGTTCGCCAGAAGCTTATTTCTGGTTTGATTGCATTACTAGGAAAATAAGCAAAATTAGAAAGCATGCATGCAAACTTACCATCAATTGTATCTACCACAAAGAATTTCATGTAACCAACGCTAACAGAAAGCACAATGCCTCCAAGAAAAATGGTAATTGCTGAAGTCACTGCTGACTGGGCTTGTATTGATTTTGTGGAACATATTACAGAATAAAGTATTAAACTTCCAATGCAAAATGGTGTAGTGTATAGACATGATAAACCGAAGAGGATATCTAAAGAGATTGTGAGAACAACAACAGTTGTTCCTGGTGATAACATCACTAACAGAAACATTTGCAGTATATAAATAATATAAATTAAAGAGAAGGTTGAATTGTTTTGCGTGAGTCGTCTTATGTTGCCAAAAACGAGAATTAAATTTGACATTTCTGAGAGAACCCAGCGCTTTCTCTGTTTAAGAAATTCAAGAAAATTATCAGGACAGAATGTTGAGTTGTGTGAATATGACGAATATTCTAGCTTCCAGCCTTTTAACATCATTAAGGTACATAACCAGCGATCTTCACCTGCAAACAAGGAATATATTTAACAGATAATTTGTTTATAGAACTTCACATATTTTAACTACATTTAGCTACAATCTTCCCTAATAAATATTGAAAATTTACAATGCTGCTTTAAAATTTCCAAAGTGGAAAAAAATCAGTTATGTTGATAGTTGTAAAGAGTTATGCAAAGTAATTGTAGTAGTTTCAATAGGTTATCAAAACTGAATTCTTAAGTGTAGAAATAAATGACGTAAAATGAAATTTCTATAGTAGATAATGCATACCTAACATTCGGCAAGCCTCTGCCAAAAGATCAAATATAGAAAATAAATCAATTATCTAGAAAACAATTATTCTTATTAATACTAATAGAATAATTCCTGAGAATATAAATAATACACATAGAATTGAATATGTTTTGTGCTATATTTTGTGATTATAGCCTAATGGTTTCTGTTACTGAGACTCAATATGCTATTCCGAGTGAGTATTGGCAGTTATGGAGTTCATGTCATTGACATATTAGTAACTGTGCATATCTGAGTATGGTAGCTTGATATATAAGTTAAATCTTTCTTAAATCATACCATACCGTTGGAAAAGTTCACCATTAGATAATGAATCCTTAAATATATAATGTGCTAGAAAATAACTGGATGGCATGGCCGGAACGATTTTGATAAGTCTGCTCAGTGAAAGTAGATAGAAACTAATCAACAAAACAAATGAGTGCAATACAATCTGGAATAAAATTCGTGTAACTTACAAAGCGAGAGCCCGTATTGTAATTTACAACCTCCATTTCATTTCCCTGCATGACAGTTTATTACTAATTCATAAGTTTCCATTCAATGATGAATTGTTTTCACAGTTGAGTATTATTAAAGTTGTATATTAAATCGACTTTCCTTCACACGCACACATATTCTATGCACAACTATATCACATTATGATTCTGATCTAATCCTCTACTATAATTTTATAGTAGCAATATAACGACTATATATAACGTAATTCGTATTTGATGAATATTATATATCAAAACAGAAAACAAAACAAATGAATTCTAATTGCTTAAAGTATCTGAATTTTACCATGGTCTTTGACAAATACGTCAAACTCCGACTGAATTGGTTCACAATACATATGCATGACATCTTGTATTGCTGTGGCACGATACAAACTGAAACAGCCTGGACAACACATGACGCAGCCTATGACATTTTGCGAGCTCTTGATCATCCAGAAATCTAAAAACCGAAAATTATATGTTAATCAGTCAAAAAGGTAATCTTATCGTTTGTTATTATTTTATGTTATATATGTTGTCTTAATTGTAAATCAGGGAGATTATAAACAGTATAGTGTTTGGCTATATGATAATGATGTGGAATGGTAATGATGTAAGTGCGTTTGCAGGTCCATAGAGAAGGAATATTAATGTTTGAAATTCGGAGCCGTTCAACAAATAAAAACTAATCTTCTCTCTCGATAGAGCTCCCATCTATTTCAAGTAGCGTGGAGGCGCAATGGCCCATCGGTTAGGGCAGCGGACTGGCGGTCGTAGGATTGCTGTTTTGATTACCAGACCGGGCGTTGTGAGTGTTTATTGTGATAAAAACACCTAAAGCTCCACGAGGCTCCGGAAGGGAGTTGTGGCGAACCCTGCTGTACTCTTTCACCACAACTTTCTCTCACTCTTTCTTCTTGTTTCTGTTGTACCTGTATTTCAAAGGGCCAGCTTCGTCACTCTCTATGTCACGCTGAATCTCCCTGAGAACTACATTAAGTGTACACGTGTCTGTGGAGTGCTCAGCCACTTGCACGTTGATTTCATGAACAGGCTGTTCCGTTGATCGGACCAACTGGAATCCTCGTCGTCGCAACCGACGGAGTGCCACGAGTATTTCAAGTAGCTTTCCTCGCAGAAGGAATAGAACCTACTTACAGTTTGGTAGGGACTAATATTCATTTCAAATTTTGACACAAGGCCAGCAACGCTGGGATAGAGAGTAATTCGACTGCATTGACTCCAGTGCTCAACTGGTACTTATTTTATCGACCCCGAAAGGATGAAAGGCAAAACCGACCTCGGCGGAATTTGAACTCAGAACGTAAAAACGTATGAAATGATGCCAAGCATTTTGCACGGCGTGCTAACGATTCTACCACCTCACTGCCTTATGTAGACTGCAATATTGACAGTTTGGCGGTACCAGTAATGGGATACCTAACGGCCGATTCTGGTTTAGTTTCTTGTACTCAGTTGAATCGATTGCTTTGACTGGACCATATTGTTTTGAATTATGTGAACCGACTGCGACTTTCACTGTTAAATATTTTGCTAATTACTTATAGCTGCATCCATTGCAAAAATTAGAATTATGTATCGTTAAATTTAATTGTAAGTGACCTTTCTGACAAAAATGGATCTATCATTCAGATTATGCAAGGCTAATATAGTAAAATGTAAGTTTTACACTAATGAAACTCATAACATTGTTACTCATAATGTTATGCTACTTAATAAAATACTTTAGTCTTTGGTCCAATTCCACCGCATAAAGAGAAGGCATTTATGTGTTTATAGTAGATGATGAAAATTAATTCATGAATTAACAAGAGAATTAATGAACTGAATCTCTTGGTTCAGCTGTGTGTGTGAGTGCGTGTGTGCATGCGTGCTTGTGCGTGTGTGTATGTGTGTGTGTGATTCCGTGTGTGTTATGTAGAATAACAGCTTGCCATAGCTCCACATGACCTAAAGTTTCATGGACGCGTGGGAAACATCCATCTCATCAGATATATTTATGTCTGATGAGTGTGTACGTGTGTATGTGTTCCTATTTGATTGTATGTGAACGCTGGAAAGAGAAGTGAGTTTAATCATTGATATACCTTTAGCATATTCAAATTTTTGGTACCAGACTACCGGAGTATTGCAGTGTCCTTTTGGCGAGGTTCTACCACAAGCGCCTCCTATGTTTTTATCACGATTGCAAAGGTCAATGAGTCGAACAAGACTCTTGTCGTCAAATTCCATATCGGCGTCCGTAGCAAGTATGTAAGTATAGTCATCAAAATAACTGGATTTCAACGATGATTTGTTCTGTGAGATTTCTGAAGTAGCTTTATAAGAAATGGGAAGTATTCTTGGAGAAGGTTTTGGCTCTGTCGAAGAATTCAGAGAATTTCTTTTGTTTTCTGTTGGTTTGGTGCTTTTACTGCTAGGTTTCATATCATATTGCATCTTTCTATTCCAAAATGGTTTTTCAATCATGAAAACTTTTGGCGTTAAGTCAAAACTATAGTTACAAATTGGACTGAGACAGTTGGTAGATGGAACAGGCGCAGATTTATCAAGACATGTCACTAATGGGGACATTATTGGAAAGGAAACTTTTTTGCTAACAGATGATGTTCTGTCAGTCTGGGATATGATTTGTCTAGTGTTCTTTACCTGAAGTGTTAAAGAATTAGAATTATTCTTTTCTATACAACTATTTACCGGTTCCTTATTTATGATAGTGTGATCATCGTTCGATGAGGACACATCTGTGCTTTCATCTTCATTTCCGGAAGCATCTATTATATCATCTTCGGATGTAATTCCCGGAGAGAATTCCAAACTGTCTACCGATATTGTATTGGCTATTGACTGAATCCCTGATTCTTCACTTGAAGATTCTTCATTTGTAATCTGAAAGGGTAACTCAGAATTTACCGTCATGTATCTGGAATATTGCCTTTTATTTAATAATTGTAAAACATTCGATATGGTCTGAATGATTGGTGCTTTTGAATATTCCGAATGCATCTTATGCTTGCAGGAAGAGGCATCTATGTTCTCATAGTGAACATTATAGTTCGATTTTAACAGACATTGTAACTTTCCGAGTTCCATCTTTAAAACAGAGGAGTGATTTGACTGTCTCTTTTTACTTCTTATTGATTTCCCAGTATAATTTTCATTTTCTGATATTTTTCTGTTTGTCTCATCTTGCTTCAACGAGTCGCTATGCAGTCGATCAGCTGTGCATTTTATATCACCTAACAAATATTCTGGCACACTTTCCATCGTATGAAATGTTTGCCTAGCATCTTGCGTGAAATGTAAAATTTTACATCTATAGTTCAAAATATAATTCATATACATCACTTGACTCCAGCGTTTCTTTGCCTTAAACTTCTGACAATCCTTGAAATGTACATAACATTGGAAATCATTTCTTAAAGTCCAGTTCATTTGAATACCATACGGAGTGAGATACGTTTTTAAAGAGTTCAATCTTATATTATCAAGGGATTTAATCAACGAAATAAGTATCATCGAGTTCTTGGTAAGGCGATTATCTTTTGAACCGTTATCCATAAAAATGTGAGCTTCCTTGTAAACATATTGTAGATTTGGTGATTTTGCTACGTTATTCAAACTTTGTAAAAGTCTTTTCATTTCACTTTCTTTCTCATTATACATAGTGGTACAGATAAATACTTTACTTTTGCACTTCGCTGTATTGAGGTCACCATAGATCTCAGACTGCTGAGAGTCGCCAAAACCATCAGGGTAATAATTAAGTAGTAAATACTGGTCAAGGAAAAGGGGAATCCAACTAAATTGTAGAAAGGATTCTTGGAATGGTTTCAGCAAGATGTCGCTTGGTCGCGTAAACGCTGCTCCGTAGATTAATAATGGCAAAAGCCAAACTAATGCCGCAAGAATGGATGATACAATAATCCAAATATTATAGTCGTTGCAATAATCTTCCTCAACTGATACACATTGTAATAAGTTGATTCCAATAACTGTCGGCATTGACATCATTGATGGAATTAGCATACCCGTCGTAGTGAGTCCCATCTATATAAGAGAGAGAATGTTTTAAAGATGAATACTAGAAGCAAGATTAAAACTTGTGGCAGTAATTTCTATAATTAGGACCATAATGTTAAAGTTATTAAATTATTTCACACAACTAACTTGACAAATACGGTCAAATATTGTGTGAAATCTAATGAACATTTTGTGAAATCTAATTGAACATTGAAATCTGAATTCAAATATTCGATAAACAGCTTCAGGATATAGTTACACTTATTTGTCTATCGAAAAATCACTTTAGATGATAATAATCAACTAGATCACGTAATCTCC
Organism: Octopus bimaculoides; assembly: GCF_046866305.1. Classification (NCBI taxonomy): domain Eukaryota; kingdom Metazoa; phylum Mollusca; class Cephalopoda; order Octopoda; family Octopodidae; genus Octopus; species Octopus bimaculoides. Next base: position 60,399,742 of record NC_142936.1, on the reverse strand, counting down.
CACTTCATAATTTAAAGTGAGTATGGAATGCCGCCATTTTATCACCTTCGAGGCAAAAGTCCATTTGCTTGAAATCCTATCAGCCTATAAATTTTATAGCCATCAGCTGGAAACGTTCAATAAGTATTTACTTTAATACCTCGGCAAAATTAATTGAGAGAAAAGGTAGTTCTGATAGTCGTGCTTAGAATATTGTCATAATTAGGTGACTAAAAACACTCAAGTACTGCATAACCTGTTCTAAAGGGCACTTTGGACAATAGCAATGTATTCTGAATTCCATATAAAGTGTTGTCGACATACTGAGTTTGTCAGCTTCTTTATTTTCAACCGAAAGGATTGTATTAACAACTATATCAACAATATAAAATTGAAACTGAAGATCAATATTCTTCATATAATACTAATCGGAAAATGTCTCTGGGATATAAAGAATTATGGTGTGCCACAGTCTCACTATAGGCTTTCGATGTATTTAATTCTAAAACTATATAATGCTACAACTATATTATAGAATATATTTGATGCTAAAACTATATAATAGAATGTATTTAATGCTAAAACTATATAATAGAATGTATTTAATGTTAAAACTATATAATAGAATGTATTTAAACTGTAAACAACTCTGAATTAGTTTTAATGAGATCAATCAGTCTCGTAGAACATTGCTCACTGGCTCATGAGTTGCAAGAGAATCACTTCACAGAAAAATAACCGTGGTATCCAGACTAAAGATAAAACGAGGGTGGACGATGGAATATTTCTTCCAAAGACAATCGCATTCTCATACGATACAAACTATGCTAACAATATAGTTCTTGGAATTATTTTAGTTATAAATATCTCGCCTAACATCAAATTTATGATATTATCTTTAAAATGATGAAATCATCTAATTTTTCTGTTACCTTTGCACAAAGAAGTCCAGTTAAGACAACAAACATGCCGGCTAAAGAAATTAAGATCACGAGGATATACACGTGGAAATAGGAGAGCTGGTGAAATCCATTAGAAATAAAATCAATAAAATATAACGATCGCAGGTCTTTAAAACGTGTCAGGAGGACAATTGAAATGCAAAACGGAACTGCGATTGTTTTTACAATTGCATACATCATTGAGGTTTTTCGGCGGTTATCCATTCGACCATCCGAGGAACGATAAAAATCCACTTGTACTTTTGGTGTCCATAGAATGGATAATAGAAGGAGGATAATAGGTAAGAGAAAAACATGTAGGAGATGAAGTTTGTATGGCGACCAGGTAAAAAGGATTCCAGATATAATTAATGGTATCAAAATACTCAAACAAAATATGGCAGGTTTTAAAGGAAATTTGGTTTTTAGATGATCGGGAGATGGGGACACTTTAAAGCCACCGTTATTAATACATTCGTCTTCAAACAATTTTGTTTTCTGAAAAAGAAAAATGAAGTATATATACCGGCATTGGATTTCATTTTATCAATATTATCATAACAGAAACATTGATTAATATTTAAAATGTACAAAGGATAAAAGTTTGAAACAAATTATTGTTAGAGAATATTTTGAATACATTCAATTAACAAGTGTAAAATTATAAAATTGAAAATCCCTATGATAATAGTTGCGGTGATGGCATTAGTACCGATATTATTGCTTTTTAACTCAAAGTAACCTTTGATTGAGCAGACACGTGATCTACCAATTCTTTTGCATTATCATTTATGCCTTTATTTATTTAAGACTGTGGGAGATTTAAATGTTATATCTAGTAAGTCAAGCGACTACGTAGAGTCTGTTGGCTTGCAGGTACTGAATTAAGTGGCATTTCGAAACTATAACCTGTTTGGACCCTAATATATATAAAAATTCGTGCTGTGATTCAGGCTAAAATATTTTGTGACAGTTATGTTTTTGTCTTTTCTGGGATTAGCGAAGGATTGCAACTCAGCACTGAGATCACATCAAACATAAATCAAATATATACTGTTGTTGCTGATGTTTTCCCAAGTTAGTCTGAATTGAGCAGTTCTATGGTGCGCCATAGTCGATCGATAGACAAGGCCCAAACTACATGCTCGTTTCCTTCTAGAACGATGTTTCCACCGAATTGAGGACCATACTACACACTCCACCATATGGAGTGTATTCCTGAGTGATTTGCGCACTTTCCGTTTTCAAACTATTTCTATACACTTGCATCCGGTGCTGAATATAGGCGAAGTGGGTAAGGTGTACCTCAACTCTTATTGCTGGTAATATGCATTCCTACAGAGTATTGCGGATCAGAGTAGCTATTGATGATAATTGAGTGTGTGTGGTATCTGGAATTTGCTTCGGATGAATGGGAGAAATAGCTTTATTCTTATGTTATTGTAGTAGTAACTGCAGTGTTGTATAAGTATATGCTTATCTGGAGGGATTTTTTCCTATGGTGACAGGTATTGTGAGCAACAAGCAATACCTCTTGCATATCTTGGTATTTAGTTTTTAGTAGTTTTGTTTCATTGAATAATTGGTCATTAGGTATGGTCCAGTATCACCTGTTATGATTTAGAGAGTACTGTTTTGTGTATTTTTGTAATGTCTTATAAGCTTGTTGTGGATAGTTTAGGTCCATGTAGGAGTAGTGCTGCTGGCAATTGTCAAATGCTCTGTAGACACATCTGGGGCCTTAGCATGGTTAGGTGTAGTTTTAGATAGCTCAATATTCATAGCTTATAATTATGGGAAAAAAACACTCGAAGATAACCGAAACTTGTTATCTTTTCTAGTTACATGCTTGATTATTTTCTGACCAAATCTCGTCTCTCCTCCGATAAAAACACTTCCATATTTTGTTTAAAGATAAAAAAGAAAAGTTGAAGAAAATAGCTAAATACTTACATTAGTTATTCCCCTTTGTTTAATATATTCGTTTATAGCAGGCACAGAGTACACTGATCCAGACAACAATAGCAATATATGGGCGGGAAAAAGTGGAGCAAACTCTATGAAGAGTACACTCAAACAGGCTACTTCCAGCAAACTGGCCAGAATACCCTACAATATCAGCAATGATAATTCATAAAAAGAAATGCAGAACAGAAATTGTTCACAATGTTAAGTAAACAGGTCAAAATTGATAACTGACTCTTAAAATGTAAATTTCAAGTTATCAATATATTGAACTATAGACGTCTCAGATAAAGCGACTAAATTCTTGGCAAACCGAATCCAAAGCACAATTTTGATTTCCGACTGAAAAATAATCGCTTATTTAATTTGTGTTTTGCTACAGGAAAAAGTCGTGTCATCGAGATTTTTCACACATTCTATATAAACAATATATTCTACAGTAATGGAAACAAATGACGTAATACTGCGTCTTAAACTCTGTCCATGGTGACCAACATTACGGTTCTCCGAAAATCTAGGGTCACTAGAGACCTACTACTCTTTTATGCTATTTACCAGAAGGCTCTCATTTAGGGAAGTTCGATAAAAGGAATGTTGGTTGCCCCAGACATTAACCAAGCCTTAATCTATGTTAGCACGCTAATTTCAAAATTTCTCGATTTCAGGCCCTACTGGTCTCTTAGGTTTTGTATCAGTAGTTTCTTATCGGTTCACACTATCATGACATGTATAGTAGGTGTTCCTTCTGCCCCATCGTCAATCAGTTCCGGTGTGCCTCATGGTTCGGTTTTGTCCTCAAATGTCTTGCTTCTACATATCATTGACCTATTTTCCACCACATCCTGTAACCCACTCTTATGCAAACGATATGTTCTTTCATTGTTCTCTAACATGCAACTTAAACGCCGTAAGCTAAACCTGCATCGATTACATGAACCGGGACTTTGAGAATATCCGCAAGTGTGTGTGTGTGTTTGGGGTAGCATACCAATCTTGTCACTTTTAACAGCACTGCACATATCAAGGAAACACGATCGCACAACACTTCTGCTAAATATAAGTGAGAAGTCATTCTGAATACTATTATCCTCGCTATCACCGAGAATCACTGATGAAATTAGATTGTAAACTTAGGACTGATCCTTCTCTTTCTGGTCAGAAAATATTTCAGACCTTAACAGTTGCAGGCACTGCAGAAGGTTTCAGAGAGGCCTGGCGTTGAATACCGCTCTCACATCAGGGACAGAACCACTAATAGGTATACATAAATTCTGGACTGCATCCGCATCCAGAGAAGAGCTACTAGACTCTTTGGTATTGAAGGAAATAAAATTTAATAAAATGCCTGATCCACTGGTGTACTGTCTCCCACCTCTCCCTTTTTCTATCGTGACGATAAGAACCCTTGTTTCTCGAAGCTCGTGGCTCTCGTATCACCTTCACTCAGACGCTCTCGCTCCAGTTGTCTCTCCATTTCTGGTCACCCCTGTCATGTCCGCCTCACTCCCTGTCACGCTCTAACTACTACACCTGGTTGTTTCCTCTCCAAAATATCAACCCTCTGGAATCTTCTTCCTGCTCATACGTATGTTGATCTGCAACAGTTTAAGCTCAACACTAACACCATCTCGTTAGTAGTGGAGTGCCTGCAAAGGCTAATGGAGACTCAGTAAGGAAGATTAAAAAACATTTTTATGTATTAAATAGGGTGGACTGTGTGGTAAAATTTTGGTCTAACGCTGTAGTGCAAATAATATATAACCGTCTGACTGAGTAAAGCATTTCACTTTGTAGAAGAGAAAAATGGAAAGTTGTACATTGACACCATCTACGTTAGGAACTAATGCTTGTAAATATGGCATGTATCAAATATATTTTATAGGAAGAGAGTCGTTAAAGTGGTATTTGTTCTAGGGTCAATAAAATCTCGGTCCAGAAGCCTTCCAGTATTTGGTCCAGCTTTTTATATTCAGAGTTAAATCCTACTATGGTCCACAATAGTTATAGATTTAATCCGTTGCTTAGTTTCACATCATTTCCTGGCACCTTAGGTATAATTAGCGGGTCTGTTCTGTTCTAATAATTCAGACTAAGTCACTGGTTCAAGGACACCCTCCTTACTCCAATTCACCAGTCTTGAAAGCCTTGTATAGGATCTTGAGCCCTGCTTTCCCTCTTGACTAAAACATACCAAAAAAAAAAACGATTACTAAAACAATTGGTCAATAATAGTTTAATGTAATCAACACTTGAAATTTTAAATGACATGTAAGAATTACTAGTGTTATAAATCAGTCATATACAACTGTCTATGTATATGCGCGTGCATACGTGCAGGTAACACCATTATAAAATTATTGCTCTCAGAAAAATGGTATCTCATTTGCATAAGAAAATTAGTAAATATAGAAAACAATGCTTCCATAATTAACTATTGGGTTGTCAAATACATTCGACTTCTTGTCGTGAACGAAGAACTTATTATCAACTGACCTGTTAAAAATTAGGATTGAAATAAATGGTAAGAAACTCGAAATTATCAGGCAGCTCAATATTAATTCGATATTGGGTCCTATATGAGGAAAATTTTGTCTTGGAGCAGTATCGTACAAAAATCAATTTCCTGTCTGTGACTGAACACAATAAATTTTTAGGGTAGAGGTAGGTTAATTTAATTAACGTAGGGCTTGACTGGAATTCATTTTACCAACCCTTTGAAAATGTTGAAAGGAACATTAGACAAAGTCGGTGCCGCAAAAAGAAAAAAAAGAAAGAAAGCAATTTTATGCAACACTAGATTTTTTATCCTTATCATTAAATATCGCTTAAATATTTCTCTGTGTGTTGATATATTAAATACCGTGCAAAGATGTGACACAGTTGGCCATTTTGTCCATTTCTTGACACAAATGAAGGAGGTACCCCACACGCAGTGAGCTATGTTAAACAAGTGTGGAATTTCGAGCACAATGCAAACACAGATGTACCTGTAACAGAAAGAATATAACATTGATTAGTTTTCGTACAGAATGAAAAAAAAAACCTGTTTCCATTCATCAACAATATTTCACTGTAAAAGGATACAATTTTTAATTTCGTAACTCACTTCTTTTACTTCATTAATGTGACACTATACAGAAGAGTCTAAACCATGAATTATCGAAAGGGGTCAACGTTTAATGTTAAACATTAGTTAATAATGGAGAACTGCTATATGTGGTTTATCGTGGACAATTGTCGATCTGATCAGTAAATCTTTACTTTTCTGTCTTCACTTAATCCTGTTAGTGATATTTAGAGACTAATTCCGCTCTGAGCAAACTAAGTCGATACACGAAAACTAGTTTTGGTAGAATATCAGAATTCCGGGATTAACATTCCCTTTAGAGGGTGGTGGTGATATGAATAGTGGTGGTATTGGTGGAGATGTTATGATGATAGAAATGATATTGGGCAAGGACGACAATGTTGAGGATGATGAAAGTGATGTCGTGACGGCGGCTTGGGAGTTGAAGCTGTTAACGTGGAGCAATGGGGAAGATAGTTTGATAGTGGTAGTGGTGGTTTCGGCGACGGCGGCGGCGGCGGCGGTGATGATGATATTAATGATGATGACGACGAGGAGGAAATTAATGTTGTAAGAATTGATGATGATGTCTGCGGCGTTATATACAGAGAGATGGATTTTAGTGGCGTAAATAAAGCAATTAAATATTTGTAATTGGGGTAACAGTGACAGAACTTATACTGGTTATGATGCCGGTACCTATGACTTAGGGTTATCTCTATGCAGTATAAAGCGAGGCTGAAAAAATTCGAATGCTTCTGCCTAGTCGCAAGCAGAAACACTGACACACATACCACGCTCATCCACTGGCCTTGCAATCAGTGCTAATGTTACATACATACATACATACATACATACATACATACGTACAAATAGACATATATGTAGGTGTGCATACATCTAAGCATACGTTTATGCTATATGAACATGTCTCTCCCCACAATGCTTATTACGGATATATGTAAGCATATATGCAAAGACAATGTTCTAGCATATATAGTATTCGTCGCAGTTAAGTTCCAGGTCGTAAGCATTGAGGAACAAAAGACCAACTTCTGATAGACAGAATGGTACTGAACCACTGCAAGAAAATACTAATCTGGGTATGGTGTGGATCGATTATAAGAAAGCGTATGACATGGTCCCCTATTCCTGGATTTTAAAAAGTCTTGAGCTGGTATAGGTGTCTGATAACATCAAATTTTATTAGGAGATCAATGGAAAACTGGACTACAGAGTTAACCTCAAGTGGAAAAGTTTTTGGCGACGGTTAACATCAAGAGAGGCATATTTCAAGGAAATAGCCTATTACAATTGTTGTCTGTGATTTGGATGATACTCCTCACACAGATACTACTGAAAGTGACATCGGGGTACACATTGAAAAGTGGAGGAAAATTAAAACATCTGTTATATATGGATGATTTAAAGATCTTTGAATTTAAATATCTTTGGAAAGTTCGAACGTGAAATAAACGACATAGTTTCAACAGTGCAGATATTCAGTAAGGATATCGGAATGGACTTTGGGACAAAAAAGTTTGGTATACTTATAATACAAAGAGGAAAAGTAGTGTCGTCTGATGGTGGTGTAGAGCTATCCAACGGCGATAAAATCAAGGATATTGAAACTGATGGATATAAATATCTGGGGATTTTAGAATACGACAAAATCAAGGAAAGTGAAATCAAGGAAAGCTTTAGGCGAGAATATCTCAGAAGAACCAAGTTATTCATAGGAAGTAGACTCAATGGGAAAAAAACAAAATCAGGGCAACACAGGGACCGTTTCTTTAAAGCGATACGACGCAGGTGTTGTTATGTGGACGAAGAACGAGCATGAGCAAATGGACAGGAAAACTAGAAAGGTGATGACAATTAACATGGAACTTCGCCCTAAAAGCGATACTGTATGTGCCTAGAAACAGGAGTGGAAGAGGTCTCATAGGATGCAAGATCTGTATTGTCAACTAGAAGAACAGTCTTAGATGGTGCATCAAACAACAGAATGAATCCTTGCTTGCCGCTGTTAGAATTAACAATATAATACCTACCAAAAATGCGATGAACCCACAAACATCTAAGAAACAGGATGAAAAAGAAAGAGTAAACAACTGGAAAATGAAACCACTGCATGAGCAATACCTCAAAGAAATCGAAGGAGAAGACAATATCTGAAAGTGATCTGAAAGGATACACTGAGGCACTGATGTGCAGAGCCCAGGAACAAGCTCTGAGAACTAATTACACCAAGTTCGAAATAGATAATAATAGCGAATCGCCCCTTTGTAGAATGTGTGACAGCAGAAACGAAACAATCTCACATATTGTGAGTGAGTGTAGCAAGCTAACCCCAAAACACCACAAAAGGACGCACAATAACGTGGCTAAGTTCCTTCACTGGAGGCTACGTGAAAAGTACGGTCTGAACAGAGCATGGAAATGGTACGAACATGAACCAGAAGGAGTCACCTAGAACAAGGAATATAAGATACTGTGGGAGTTTACAATCCAATGTGACTCGGAGTCGAGACTCGGAAACCAGATATTGTTGTGGTAGATAAAAGAAAAAAGGAAACTAAGATCATAGATATTTCAATACCTGGAGATGCACGCATAAGTGACAAAGAACTAGAAAAGATTGAAAAGTACAGACTACTAAAAGACGAAATTGCAAAAATGTGGACTATGAGGAGAGTGTCTGTCATTCCAGTAGTTGTAGGGACACTCGGAGCACTAACAACCAAGTTCGAGAAATATGTCAAAGAAAACGGAATTGGCATGAAAGCAGAGCAAGCCCAAAACACTGCTCTGTTGGGGGCAGCTAGGATCTTGAGATTAGTACTTAGATGTTACATGTCTCCCACAGTAATTAACAACCAAGTATCAAAGTTTATAATGTGCGGAAAGAGACCCTGTGAGACTTCCGACGGCAAGCTACTGTCTGTTCTCACAGAATCTACCAGAACAAACAAGACCGTACGTTCTCACAAGAGGTTGTCACGACATCACTTTCTTCATCCTCAACAATAATAATGAAAATTTCGGTATAATTTCAAAAAGCATATGTAGAATCCAGTATTTTGCAAATTGTGGAAGAGTAACCATATTCTGTGTCCACCCGAAAAATTGTGGTATGTAATATTCATGTCACACCTTGAACGTTCATGTGTTTGGTACGTCATCTTACAGCAAGTGGGAGAAAATCGGTTTGTTATGAAGCCTTATAAGGGGGTACAATAAAAATTCTTTTTGGTGCTTTTACACCGTCAGTAATTTGGCCAGTCTCTACGCAGTCGGGTCTCTTCTGTACAGTTCGAGCAACCTTTATAGGTTTTGAAAGGCTGGACCACAGGTGGAAAAGTGAAGGGGAATGTGAGAATGGAAAGAATCCTCACTGTCTATTCTGGATAATGTAACAACTATGTCTTAATGTTTCTGCCTCCAATTTTTTCTATCTTCTAAACCAAATATAACAAACTACACAATCTTATATTACGTAGTAATAGTAGTCAATATTCTTGAAAAGATATAAAACATTTTTCATTCGTTACTTACCAAGTAGACGAGGATATTTCTTCAAATTTATGAAGGTGCAACAATGAGAGTAGTGCTACATGTCCTGTGGTCATAGATACCCACATGACAATAAAAAGCAGTACTGCGAAACCAGCCTAGAAAATAAGAATTATATAGAAGAATACGAATCTGATTTTTATTATAGACTTTTGCGTGGGGTTATTGCTGGGTATCAATATTGGTTAATAGCTAAATGTAGACCATACAAACTTCTTAACGTGTTCATTGCATGAAATCTATAGAAAAATCTCGACAAAGCACTACGTAAACATCCATGTAATTTGATCCAGCGTTGACCTTAGCGACACACAAAACTTACATCTTAATTTTTCAAATTTTGATCCATCTCTACCATATTTCAACTATATACTCAGCTTTTAATTTGTATTAATGTATAGTTTGGAGAATCACCATGTTGAAGACAACAATGCAAACTATTCATTGACGGATGTATTTATTAGGAAAGGCGAAGTCTTTATACTGCTCATTTCTACTTCACGTGCTGCTACTAAATTAATTCTGGCATGACAAACGTCAGCATACCTCAGCAAATGTACTACTATAGCTCCCCACCCGGCATAAAGCCACTTAGATTGAAGGGATATGATTTATATATTACTCAGGTTGTGTGCTGTTTCCTAGATACAAGAAACGTTACGGTGTATCTCCAAATGACCAAAGCGGTTTCTGCCACCGAAGAGGCAGAATCATGCCGAAACACTATGTCTGATAGGCTGCTGTATTACTTGAAGCAAGAGTCGAAGTGTTTTTACACACAAAGACTACAGAGAATTTTTTCATCCGAGACAAAAGCCTGTAGTGAATGCCTTTCACGTTCTGATGGACAGGACCATATTAAAAATAAATGTACACATTTTTGTATTGCAACTCGCTACCTCGTGTGCCTGTGCTAAATTAATTTCAGGGTGGCAAACCTAAGTAAACACCAGTGCAACATTTTCGAGTTTAAATAGAACCCGTGGCCTGGGTTTAATTCTAATTTGAAATCATATCAAAAGTGTTGTGAAGAAAAATATTTCCCTTGGGATATTAGTTTCCATGTCTATATAAGGAATATTTATTATTTGAAATTTAGTACATGGAATGCCTTTCACGTTCTGATGGACAGGACCATATTAAAAATAAATGTACACATTTTTGTATTGCAACTCGCTACCTCGTGTGCCTGTGCTAAATTAATTTCAGGGTGGCAAACCTAAGTAAACACCAGTGCAACATTTTCGAGTTTAAATAGAACCCGTGGCCTGGGTTTAATTCTAATTTGAAATCATATCAAAAGTGTTGTGAAGAAAAATATTTCCCTTGGGATATTAGTTTCCATGTCTATATAAGGAATATTTATTATTTGAAATTTAGTACATGGAATAAGACAAGTTACATTGGTTATGGATGAAGATTCGTAAAGTTATATCGAGTAATAAAACGTGAGGCTATGTATAGCATGTGTTCAGGCTTTAAATTCTGCCAGATAAATTTCACTTTTCACACAACCTGAGTAATATATAAATCATATCCTTTCGATCTATGTGGCTTTATGCTGGGTGGGGAGCTATGATATGCATTCTGTTTATATCAGAACCTGTGTCAATAAAAATAATAAACATAGAACATTGTATTGTTTATACAATTTTGTGGTTTCTTTCCTCGAGAGCTTGGTTTGAAACATCAAGAAATGTTGGTTTCAAATTTTGGCACAAGGCCAGCAATTTCGAGGGAGGGGTAACCCAGTGCTCAATGGGTATTTATTTTATCGACTCCGAAGGATTAAAGGTAAAGTCGACCTCGGCGGAATTTCAACTCGGAATGTAAAGACGGACAAAATGCTACTAAGCATTTAATTCGGCGCGCTAATGATTCTGCCAGTTCACCACCTTAACAAGCATCAAGAAATATCAACAGTATATGATACAGGTTGAATTAACATTTTCCTAAGAACAAGTTAAACCCTATTATCCAAATATAAAATACAAATGAAACAAATTTCAGCACGAAGTAATAAGACATACATTTATCTTCCGCAAATGTTATTACATTTACTTACCATTTGCCTTTGGTAGTTATTGTTCGGTGACGGCATTTCCTTCTCTTCTTTTGTAGTTTAAACTAGAAGTATAAACTATCTCGTTCCTTAAAAGAATGTTTGTTTAAGAAATATGAGTCATGATGTTGGTTATATAAACGATGGTGAATATAAAATAATTTACCAGCCAACTGAAACTGAAACGTACTTTAAATTCCGCTTTGAATTTATGAAGGTGCAGCAATGAGATTAGTGCTACATGTCCTGAATAACAAGAGTTGTAATACAAACAGTAGACTTAAGACAAACGGATAACGCAAAGGCTTTCATTCCTCAATTAAAATCATAGTGCCGTTAGCAATTATACGTATATATAAATATATAATATGCACACGCGTGGCTGTGTGGTAAGAATTTTGCTTTCCAGCCACATGTTCCGCGTTCAGTCCTACTGCGTGACACCATGGGCAAGTGTCTTCTACTCTAGCCTTGAGCTGACCAAAGCCTTATGAATGGAGTTGGTAGACGGAAAGGAAAAGCGGTCCGCGCGCGCGCGCGTATGTGTATGTGTGCGTGCGTGCTTGTATGAGACTTGTTGGTGTGTCTACGTTCCCGGCTCTAGCGGTTCGGCAAAAGACTAAACGTTCTTGAAGGTGATAAAAAATAATGATTATATATATATATATATATATATATATATATATATATATATATATATATATATATATATATATATATATATATATATATATATATACATACATACATGCATACATACATATATATATATATATATATATATATATATATATATATGCATATGTATATATATAATTTATATTCATATATATAAATATAAATAAAATGGTATTCATAATACATATATATATAGAAATATATATATGTGAATATATATATATGTATATATGTATGTATGTATGTATGTATGTATGTATGTATGTATGTATGTATGTATATGCCATATTTTCAGTTCAAGAGGAAACTCATGTGTTATCATATATAACACAGAATAATAGTAGTAAGGTAATCCGCATAAAATAAAGTATAATATTTAATAATTAACCATAAAACGTATGCAGTAATTTCATCTCCTAATACACTTTATGATTAGTGATTGTAATTTAATTTGGTTACATTTCAAATATAGATAAAATATTGTCCATACACACCATAGAGGAAATATATGAAAGCCTAAAAATTCTAATGATTGGCATGAGTTCATTTTACTTATACTCTTCAAAAATGCAAACATATCAATATGTTTCAGTCCTGTCCCATTCAACAGCTTAAGTGCTACCTGTTTGTTTGAAAAATTCAGTTGCAAATAGTGAATGATAGCGTTTTAGATTAATCAGATTCGAGGATTGATTTACTTAGTCTGAAATAAAGCTGAAACAATTATTTTGAAGACTTCGTATGGATACAATTTTGGAAACCAAATTATGGTTCTTTTCTGTTTGGTACATAGTCTTTTCTAGTGAATGTTGTTTTTGTAAGACAGTCTCACTTAAGTTATGGCTGTATGACTTGAACTAAAATATATAAACGTTAAACATGGTAATAAAATTTTATACTGGCAGCGTAAAGTAAGAAGAAAGCAAGCTCCAAAGAGTCGCAGGTTTGATTCCGAATGGTAACCACCTATGGTAGAAATGTTTTGGGGAAAAAAATCTAAAGACACAGTTTCTGTTCAGTCTTCTTAAAATAATTAGTACATTCAAAACTAACCAATGATATAAATATTAATATCAATTATCTAAAGGAGACCATGTTTAATTAAAAAATCATGGAACTACAATAGACTGAATGCATGAAGAAATAAATTTTGTGATGATTAGTATTTATTCTCTCAAAACAATTCTTCTTGGTTTCCACAATGAAACAAAGTTTTACTCACTGCCAAACGATACATAATTACTAAATATTGGGAATAAAACAAGTTGGATATTTACCCATTCTTCTATTTATTTCAAGTATCCGTTTTTTCTAAACTTTAACAACTTCGGTCAAATGAAAATAGCCAGCAGGAATCAAACAAATGTATATACTACCAAATATATATATATATGTATTTTTTTTTAATCGTAAGTGGTCCTTCTGGATATGTGATCATAAATAGTGACTTTTTGTACCACTATTAGTTAGATTTCCGTGCCAGGTGAAACACTTCAAGCCGGAGTTGAGGGACACTCACCCGCTGAGATGTCACCGCTTCGTATTATTTCAATAGCACAAAAATACTGTTTCGTTGTAACTTTTATTTTCGCTAACCTCAAAAGGTTGAACAGTGTCACCGAATGTAAGAAATATTGAAAGTAAAATATTTCATGTTACCAAAAGTGGACGGAACGTGACCTATTATGGAATTTAAAATTGACTCTTCACCGTCTCCAAAGCTGATCGTGCTGTTTGATAAAGCTCCGTACAATAATTTGATGTAAACCTCCATCTAGTAACACCAACAATGAATTGTTTGTAGAATCACTTATTTCCCCCTCCATTCCCTCTCTCCTTCTTTTCCCCCTCTCTCTTTCTTTTTCCCCTTCTCTCTCTCTCTCTCTCTCTCTCTCTCCATTTCTGTAAGAGAGATTTCTTTACATATCTATATGGCTTCGATTAACGACGAGGGGGTACGCAAAAGAAACTGGAATTTTACAGTATTATTTTATTCACTTAGTTTTACGTTTACACTTTTATCGCCTTCAAAATATTTTCCATTTGAGGGCAATGTATCGGTCTAGCTACGTTTTCCATAATTATTCGAAGCAGTGCTAGAACTCTTGCAATGTGATGCCTTTTAACGTATTTTACTTCATGTTTTCCACATTTGCAAATTACGCAGCACCAGCTTCCGTCATCAGTTCGTTGGCAGGAGCTGCAGGACACACCAGATATATCAAGTTCGTCAATTGTTCGGTGACGGTCCTCCATGATCAGTTCATGAGTTTTCATGATGTTTTCATTCGTTCGGGGGGTGGGGGTCGACGGTCGTCCTGAACGAGGTTAGTCTTCAATCGACAAGTGATCATTCCCAGGGCGTGGAAAGCACTCGTAAGCTTGTGTTTTGCACATCGCAGCATCCTTGTAAGCTGTTTGAAGCATGACAACTGTTTCGACCGCAGTTTTTCCCAACAGAAAACAGAATTTCATGGAAGCACGCTGTTCCTTCGTTTGAGCCATAGCAAAAATCGACGAACAGAGGAGAAGCACTGCAAAGCAAAGATGCACCACATGGCAGTACAACTTCACCCGAAGACGCCAATCGGTGGACTATTACCTGAGGGTCGCATCAAGTGGCTTCTAGCGGCGGAATCCTGAACTACAACGGGCTTGTCCCATAGAGAACGTTTCCGGTTACTTTGGGGTACCCTCTCGGATGTTTTTCATTTTCCTGGCTTAAATAAGAAACAATCCAGCAGTCGTTTGATCATATTATGAGCTGCTGAACGAAATATAGTCTTCCCAGTACTCAAAGAACTTTGGGTGGATGAACATCTAAGTAATTATACAAGATTGTACACTAACTTAGAAAAATAAAGTTGTCTAAAGAATAAACAATCCTGTTTCTGGGTACCAAAAATTATACTATCTAATAAAATGACTTAGTGACTCCTCATTACTTCAGCGAGAGTGGTGAAAACTATGTTTCACTAAGAATCTTAAAATATGATCAAAATATATGAATAAGTTTCTCTTTGTTGTGTCGACGTCCCCAGGCGAAGAAGTAGGATCTCTCAAGACATATAAATAGAGGTAGTCTGGCCTTGGTAGGTTTGTTGAGTAGCAGTCGAGTAGCACTTGTGTAGCGGTTGAGTAGAGATCATCTGAAGGTGCTAGATAGCAGTAGCTTGAGATATAACACTCTTGTACGTAATAAGAATAGCAAAATACATGGTACACAGACGAGATGCCGAATGCGCTTTTGAGGAGGACAAGAAGCCGAAGCCAAGAAACCGAACGGACAAAATGCCGATTAGACATAAAGCCGAACGAACAGGATGCCGAAAAGACATACGAAAATTGCTAAATTAGTGAATATATACGCCAAATTGGTGAATTGGTCATTAAACTGTATAGGTAGGAATGTTTTTTTTTTTTAATTATTACTGTTTCGGTTCGGCTTTATGTCCGTTCGGCATTGTGTGCGTTCGGCTTCCTGGCATTGGCTTCTTGTCCTTCGGCAAAAGTGCATTTGGCATCGTGTCCGCACATGAAATATATTATTAGTAACTATTGTCTAATGACGTTTCTGGATTAATGGATATCTAAGCAAATTTTCTTACAACATTAGAATCGATTCGGATGAAAAATAGTATGTCCATGTAATGAAGTAACATCTGCAAAAACCGGAAACTCAACTTTTTTTACACCGCTCGCCTTGTCTTATTTGTTGAGTAAATTTTAGGAGTTTGCTTTGGTCCATCTTTTATGAAATCACTTGATGTACTTCTTTTCACAATAAGGACTGTATATATAAAAAAACACTTCATTGAATGGTATGATCATTAAATGAGCGAGAAGCCGGGAGAAGTAGTGGAGCTCCACCCCGCACGCTATAGAAACTTCGATCTATATTCTGAAATAATATATATCTACAGTTGTGTTTTCTATAATTTTTCTGTCTTGGATAAAGTATAGACCAATAGTATATTGTTGACCACTGAATCATAAAATGAGTGCAAGATAATAATAATAATAATAATAATAATAATAATAATAATAATAATAATAATAATAATAATAATAATAATAATTAACATAAGGCACTCAATGAACAAATGGCAGACAGTGCTACAGCTCCAAACAAAAGAGGGACTTGTGAAAACGAAAGCCATCTCCATTAGAAGAGGAATATTCCAGGGAGACACGCTCTCTCCACTCCTGTTCTGCCTGGCACTCACACCTTTAACTGAATTGCTAAATAGAACTGGATGCGGTTACAAATGCTACGGGAAAACAGTCAGCCACCTTTTATATATGGATGACCTAAAATTATACGCAAAAAATGACAAAGAGCTACAAACACTACTACAGACAGTACATGGCTTTACCAAGGAAATAGATATGAAATTCGGATTAGAAAAATGTGCCAAAGCAACCCTGAAAAGAGGAAAATTAATTAAAAGTAGCAATATAACACTAGATAAAGCCAATGAAATAAGAGAACTAGACGAAAGCCAAACATACAAATATTTAGGAGTCAATGAACTAGATAGGATACAACATACACAAATGAAAGAAAAAATAAAGAAAGAGTACTATAGACGAGTTAGATCAATACTAAAAACAGAGCTCAATGCTAAAAACAAGATAATGAGTATCAACACTTTAGCTGTCCCAGTTATAAGCTACAGCTACAACATCCTTAACTGGACACTAAACGAACTATCTAAAATAGACAGGAAAACAAGAAAAATAATGACAGGATATAGGATGCACCACCCAAAATCTGACATAGAAAGGCTATATATACAACGCACAGAAGGTGGCAGGGATCTTATACAGCTGGAAAACTATTATAAAATAACCACCATAGGACTGCAAAAATACCTACTCCAGAAGCAAGGAAAACTAATACAAATAGCCACAAAACACGAGCAAAACAAAAAAACTGTTTTCAGTATTTAAGGAAGCTGACAAATACAAACAAGAAATCATACTACCTAACAAATACGAAGAAGAAGAAGAAGAAGAAGAAGAAGAAGAAGAAGAAGAAGAAGAAGAAGAAGAAGAAGAAGAAGAAGAAGAAGAAGAAGAAGAGCTATAAAACAAATGAAATCCAAACTAAAACTAGAACAGCAACGGACTATGATAAAACGATGGCAAGAAAAGCCCCTACATGGTAAATACTGGGCTAAACTAAATGCAAAAGAAATAGACAGAGAAAAATCCCAGCAATGGTTGAGAAGCTCAGGACTCAAAGCAGAGACTGAAGGATTTTTAATTGCTGCACAAGACCAAAGCCTCCCCACCAGAAATTACCAAAAACATATAATGAAAAGAAACATAACAAGTAACTGTAGATTATGTAGAGATGGACAAGAAACAATAAATCATATTATCTCTGGCTGCCCAGTCCTGGCTAAGAAGGAATATATTCACAGACACGACAGGGCTGGGACCTATATACACTGGAAGCTATGCCAACACTATGGAATAACAACAGAAAAAAGATGGTATAAACACACGCCGGAAAAGGTCACAGAAAACGAGAAAGCAACCATACTCTGGGATATGCCAATACACACAGATAGAGAAATTAAGGCAAATAGATCAGATATAGTTGTCAAAGATCATGAATGAAAAAAATGCTTTCTAATTGATGTATCAATACCAGCAGATGACAACGTTTCCCTAAAAGAAATGGAAAAAACTTTCAAAATACAAAGACCTGGAAATAGAGGTAACTCGAATGTGGAATCTTCTAAAAACAGAAACAATTCCTATCATAGTAGGTGCCTTAGGTATAATAAAAAAATATTCAGACAAATACATAACAAAAACACCAGGACTTACAAATATATATAACATACAGAAAATTGCACTACTGGGCACTGCACACATCCTACGCAAAACACTTTTATTACAGTAACCATAAGAGCACTACAGCAAACCACAGCACATACCCAAGGCGCACAGAGCTGCGCTCGGTAGTGAAGTGAAAGCACATTATACAAATAAAACTACTGAACAACAATAATAATAATAATAATAATAATAAAGCTGGGAAAGGTTAATACCAAAAGAGGAATCTTTCAAGGAGACAGTCTGTCGCCTCTCCTATTTGTTGTCTGTATACTGCTACTAATGAGCATTTTAAGAAAGATGTGTGGAGGGGTACATGCTAAGCAGAGTGAAGGATCCCTGGCCGAGATGCGCGGCATGCCACTGTTATAGGAGGTGAAATCCACCACCCTCCCAGAACCACGCCACACCCCATACAGTTCGGTGAAGTTCCGCTGAAATTCCGCACACATTTGCCTGGACTGGGCTGTCATGTGCCCATCACAGCTCGTCAAAGACCGAATTGTCGCTTTGCTTTCACGAAGCTACTCTGCCACCCGGGCCGCCCATCGAATGGCTTTCGTTCCCTCTCGTCTCAGTGCACGCGTCCTAGCTCTGACAATTCACTCTTCGTACTTGGCATTGAAGAATTGATCAAGAGCTAATCTCACTGCTAGTACGTCGGTCGCTATGCCTTTCCTAAGCGCCTCTTCTAGCTTCGTAATTAGGACTCCCTCTATTCTAGATTCCTCCAACGCTATTTCTTTACTAAAACCTACCGCCTCTACTCTAATAGCCTTTTTCAGGGCTCTCCACCAACGGCTGTTATGATTACGCCCTCCAACTCTCGATAGACTAATTTGCTAACTCAGTCTCTGAAAGCATGGCGCACCTATCTATCTATGTCGACCTATCTATCTACGTCAACCGTACAGATCACAAATTTATGGTCCGTGTAGCTGACAACTTTGAAACATGGACAGCTTATACTACTTCTATCTACAATCCTACAAAATACTCTTCTAGGTACGATCTGGAAGACCCGATGCAGTTCGCCCATGTCCGCAAAAAATATAGTCACATATTAACGGACGGACGTAGTGGGGAACCTACAACGATTTCTGAGACTACTACTAATCACGAGATCTACTACATTTGATGTATAAAATTCAGACAGCCTTGATTGCTAGGGATTGTCAATACACATGTTCACTCAACCGTAACAGCTTTAACTAACGGCGCCAAACATATTGTCACATAATATGAAAGAACGGAAGTAGCGGAAAACTTACAAAAGTTTCTAAATATGATCATGTTATCATCCTCGACCAATCAAAAGATACCCAAAACAGATACTAATTTGGACCATGTTCTCTCCGTAAAAACAAAACATTTTCAGAATTCCAGTCAAAAGCAAGGCGATTGTAGCATAGCTCCAAGTCTTTCTATTTCAAGTTTAAAAAAATTTTTAAATAAAGATAAAGGCATTTTCAATTTCTTTTCTCTCTCTCTCTGTAAACACACACACACACACACACACACACACACACATACACACACACACACTCACACACACACGCACACATATATATATATATGGAGAGAGAGAGAGAGAGAGAGAAGAGAAGAGAATCAGATATTCTCCGTAAAAAATACACTTAGTAGTGCTCAAGGGCTTTAAACTTGATCGAGTGGAGAAGTAAATGTACACATACAAACAACATACATACATACATACATACATACATACATGCACACATATATATGCGTTCGCATATGATGTACGTGAATATTATTGTATTTACATATCCATACTCAGCATTCATTGAGTGGAATACATAAATTACATTTCCTTAATGAGTAATACATACTGTTTTATGAATGATATTATGTTGTGTAAGAAAATCATACATTTAGTAAATTGAGAATAGGAAAAAAGTAACATATCAAAGGCCATAAGCTCTGACCTTCCTGATTCAACTATATCTCTGGTGATGGCTATTGGGGGTGGTAATGGAAAATGACGTATTGAATGGCATAATGTACTTTATGTGTTCTGTTTGAAGTGGCTGTATAAAACTTATCTTTTCATTTCCTTTAAGCTTTATAAAAGAAATGCCAGTAATATATGTATCATTACTCTATGCAATGATTCGGCATCTAATGACAGTTAAGTAAATGCACCAAAGAGTCTTGCAAGCCGTTACAAATTACCGGTTGTAAAGCGAAAGCCTGACAATGAAGGTTAAATTTCTTTACGAGCAAAACATGCACATATATTTCTCATCAAGTTTGCAGTTTCCAGCTGTGGCTCAAAAATCAGTTTACGCGTGAAGAGTTTAGTTCAGTCGTTTATTGCTTGTACATACATTTTTATGATTGAGAAACCGATAAATAAACACCATCGATTCAACAGATAGTCTTTCGGTGTCATGTTTTCCAAGCTGTCGAACATAGTGTGCCATATTGGTTACATATAATTACAGCAGGAATAAAAGAATTAGTTCAGTCATTATAGTATGCTTTTGAAACAAAATACAAGTACATACATACATATATATACATACATAC
>NC_142936.1:60331574-60376574 GCF_046866305.1 Octopus bimaculoides | reverse complement strand
GAATGAACCACCTTCTGAAGGACGTCGTCTGGGATATCATTGAGGACCTCCTGAATACGTGTCTCCAAGTCCTCCAGTGTGCGAGGTTTTGTCTTGTACACCTCTTCTTTTGTGTTACTCCACAGGTAAAAATCACATGGAGTGAGATCTGGACTTCTTGGAGGCCATTTATGAGGTCCGCGTCGTCCCATCCAACGTCCAGGAAAACGTCCATGCACGCACAGTAAGAGCAAAATCGGGTGGTGCACCATCCTGTATGAATATCAGGTCACCAATGCTACCCCAGCCAATCTTCATGCCAACCTAGCATTGACTCTCCATATTCCATTCTGTGGTCACAGTCTTCAGGTTTTAGTTCCTGCACGTAATGGGATTTCTACGGACGGAAATTCAATTCTTCATGCAACACCGTAGTATTGTGTGTCTTGTTAATCCATTTTCACGAGCTGCTTGACATGTTGATTTTTGTAGGCTGCAATTAAACATTTCCTGCACTTTTGCCCTGTCTCCGCTAATCGGGACGTGACTGGAGGGTCACTTCCTTTTGCATCGTTCACAGAGCCCGTGGTCATCAGCTTTGCATGACAACATTTTATTGGCTCCGGACGTAGTGTTGCATGCATACCTTTTCACGCACACCAGCATCTCTGAACCAAAACAATGGAATTCCACATTTCATAGCGTGACATCTGGAAAATAATAAATAAGACAATAAAAAATAAGAAATCCATTTTGGTGTTGTCTGTGGTACTAAAATTTTTAAAAGCAATTTCTAATGCTTAGTTACTTTCAACCCATAAAACATAAAACATACATATTACATGCATACATGCATACATACATACATACATACATACATACATACATACATACATACATACATATATACATATATACTTACATACATACATAAGTACATACATACATAAAACACATGTGTGTAAACATGCATACATTATATATATATATATATATATATATATATATATATATATATACACATACGTACATATAATATATATATAT
Organism: Octopus bimaculoides; assembly: GCF_046866305.1. Classification (NCBI taxonomy): domain Eukaryota; kingdom Metazoa; phylum Mollusca; class Cephalopoda; order Octopoda; family Octopodidae; genus Octopus; species Octopus bimaculoides. The sequence goes on along the minus strand of NC_142936.1, from coordinate 60,375,548 downwards.
ATAAACCTGTATGTATATATCACATAAATATACATATATATAGGTGTGTAACTATATATATATGAAGAGAGAGAGAGGGAGAGAGAGAGAGAGAGAGAGAGAGAGAGAGAAAGAGAGAAAGAGAGAGAGAAAGAAAGAAAGAGTGAGGTAGAGAGATAGGTAAGGGCAGAAGGATTAATCGATAGCTAGACACTTAACTAGAGAGCGATACTTAACTGCCTATTTATTTATTTATTTATTTATTTATCTATCTATCTTTCTATCTCTCTATCATTCCCTACATATGAGTGTGGTGTGTGTGTGTGTGCGTGTGTGTGTGTGTGTGTGTGTATGTATGTCTGTGTGTCTGTGCGTGTCTCTGTGTCTGTGTGTGTAAGTGTGTCTGTGTATTCACTTAAAAATACGGTAGAGGAGTATCAGTTTAACAACTGCATTAGTTTAACGCATAAGAGAAAGAGAAAGTTGATTGCCGCTTCGGGTGCTAGTCATTCATCAGAAGAAGGATGATTAAGAACAGTATACATGAAGAATGAATGAGGGAAAATGGCTGGAGAAAAAGAAAGGAAAAGTATTTGGGGATCAGAGGCTTCGTGAAAATGCGCTTCTATGGAGTGAGTTTTAGGAAGACACTTGAAGCGGCGGTATGTGTCTACATAGCAGTGTATTCGTGTATCGGGTTAAGCATTGAGTGAAGCGTGTGCATGTGAATTTTGGTGGGTGTATATAGGTATGTAGAGGAGTGCATGAGTAGAAGTGGGGACGTGACAGCAGGCGAAAGTATGAGGTGAAAGGGAGGCAAGGGGAATGTGATATTTAAGATAAAACACTGATGAAAAAATATATAAAATAATAACAGCAATATATATATTCTGTGTACGTACGCCGCTATATGTATATATAAATATAAAAAAAGAAGGACAGGGAGAAAAAAGACGGGTCATTCGTGGCCGTCTTTCTTCAGTCAAGTTACCAGACCTTTGGACACGAATTTGTGTTAGATTATGACCTAGTCGTACTGAAGTATATATTTGCATTAATATTCATTTTCTAATATCTTTTGTTTTCAATCAATACGTTAACCAACTGTGGAGGCGCGTGGCCTAGTGGTTAGAGTGTCCGCACCATGATCGTAAGATTGTGGAACACAGCTGGGGAACACATACGCCATTGAAACCGGGAAACCGGGCCATGAGCCAGGCTAGGGCTTTAAAAGGGCGCATTTATATTTTTATGTTAACTGACAATTTCTGAACACTCTTTATAATCTCTCAGCTCTCTCTTCCCTCTCATGCGCTCTCTTTTCCATTTGGATTTTTATCTTCCTCCTTTCTTTCTCAATCACTTGGGTGTTTTTAATGTTTTTTTAAATTTTCACTTAAGTCATCATGTTGTTTATCTAATGTTTTATTCTTTTTGTTTATCCCCTTTACTTGTCGTCCGGCTTAATTTTACCTTCTATTCTTTCATTCTCTCTTTCTTTCTTTAAATACAATCTTGACCTAATCTCTTCCTGTTTATCACTCTTTTTTCTGTTTCTTCTATCTCATTTCCTTATTCCCTGTTTTATGTTTTCTTTCACCTTTTCACTCTCCCTTTCTCTGTTTCTCAATCCGTCTTTATCTTTCTTTGCTAGTTGCTTTTTTTTTTTTCTAATTCCCTCACAAAACATTTATAAATGCCTTGACATCTACTTAACTATGGATGTTAGTTCTCTATAACATAATGCAATAAAGAATTCTCTGATGATCTGTTGTGGTAAAGCACCCGTAATTTCATGTACATACATATATACATACATACATACATACATACATATATACATACATACATGCACACACATACGTGCACACACATGCGTGCACACACGCGCACACACACATACATATCTATGTGTGTGTGTCTGTGCGCGCACATGTCTTATTTATATTATGCAATTTTATGCACACGGGTTCACGAGTACATACATACATACATACACAGACACTCATATACACACACATACACATATGTATACACACACACACAAATACATGCGCATACATTCATATATATATATATATATATATATATATATATCCATCTCTCCTCTATATTATACAATTTCATATATATAATCAGACATTCATACTGATGCACACCTATATTTACATCCCAATATAAGTACATCGACTGTGGGTATCACACACTCACATAAAAAAAACATATGGCGTTTTATATAAAAACACACACACAAACCCACATACATACACATACATATATGTGTGTGTGTATTTGTTTTTATGTATGGTATACAGCTGTGGAGGCGCAATGGCCCAGTGGTTAGGGCAGCGGACTCGCGGTCATAGGATTGTGGTTTCGATTCCCAGACCGTGCGTTGTGAGTGTTTATTGAGCGAAAACACCTAAAGCTCCACGAGGCTCCGGCAGGGGATGGTGGTGAACCCTGCTGTACTCTTTCACCACAACTTTCTCTCACTCTTACTTCCTGTTTCTGTTGTGTCTGTATTTGAAAGGGTCAGCCTTGTTACACTGTGTCACGCTGAATATCCCTGAGAACTACGTTAAGGGTACACGTGTCTGTGGAGTGTTCAGCCACTTGCACGTTAATTTCACGAGCAGGCTGTTCTGTTGATCGGATCAACTGGAACCCTCGACGTCGTAAGCAACGGCGTGCCAACAGCAACATGCTATACAGCATCACACAAATTATTCGAATTATTTGTTTTATCAACATTGCTTGTACTTTTTATTACCAAGTTTAGAGTGCTGCTTCCTAAAAATGTTTTCGCTTTCAACTATATATGTAAAATTACATGTTCTTTGCTTATCTAAAATCATATTTCTCTGCTTCAAGAGATTTTATCTTAACATTTATGATTATGGTTAACAGAGAATGCAAGATATGTTTGCTTATTTCTGCAGATGGTTACCGCATAAGTTTAGTAACTTACAGAATTCAGGATACGATACAAGCTGTACGTTGGAATCTTCATTGGTCACAAAGATAAACCTTATGGAGCTCATAAAACACGGTGAAGCTTTCTAACTAGTTCTGAAGGGCAAAAGTGCATTAATAATATTGCAAAATAGGGCGACAGTTGGAATATAATTGATGGCTAATTCAACTTTTGAATAAAATTACATGTACATACATACATACATACATACATACATACATACATGCATACATACATACATACATACACAAATACATACATACATAAATATATGAATGCGTGTGTATGTGTGTGTGAGTGTATGTGTGTGTGTTTGAGATTAGATGTGTTTGTGTTAAAGACAAGTGAGACAGACAATAAGAGGCAAAAATACAGAAATATAAGACAGTTTTCGTAATTGCTGCAAAACATTGCATGTATTTTAATAGAAATAAAACATCTGAGCATATAGAGTGATTGTGATGTGATACTGATATTTATCCAATTCAGCTGAAGGGTGCATAGGTAGAATTAATTGCCCTAACAAAGATGACTGGTAGGTTGACAAGAACAATGAAGCGTACGCCCTTTATTGCCTGCGGCTGGATATGAATTCATCGCTTCATGTTATCTTTCCTGTCATATAATATACACTGTGATATACAATATATAAACTATTAATGAACCTACAGTGCTTCAAGGCTAGGTGCGTGTGTGTGTGTGTGTGTGTGTGTGTGTGTGTGTATGTGTGTGTGTGTGTGTGTGTGTGTGTGTGTGTGTATTTAGGCAGAGAGGAGCAAGTATAGAAGAGAAGAAACAGAGTGGCGTGTGTCTGTGTGTGCAAGATGATGTGCGACAGCTAGAACTGTCGTGAGTTTAGAAGATTTTGTAAGGGAAACAGAGCGATAAAAAGACAGAGTAAAATTCCCAAATAGAAGCAGAATGTGGTGGGTGAGGTCCTCTTTGAATAATCCTGTCCAGATGTTCGCGACATTTCCTCAGCTCTTAGAAACAATGCCAGAAGACTTCGGCAGTTAGCAGTGTGAATACCGTCTCGACAGACTTATGCAAAATTGAAATGTCTGTTGCAGCAACGTTTATATTTTTGATGAAAAAGTATTCGAAGAGGCAGAATTATATGACTACTGAGAGGGAGAAATATTTATTCCATAATAAAAATCTATCTATCTATCTATCTATCTATCTATCTATCTATCTATCTATTTATCTGTCTATCTATCTACCTATCTATCTATCTATCTATCTATCTATCTATCTATCTATCTATCTATCTATCTATTCCCTGTATGCATGTGTGCATATTTAAAACTATATTCTTTACTTGTTTCAGTCATTTGACTGCGGCCGTGCTGGAGCACCACCTTATGTACTGACATTAGTCAAACAAATCAACTCTAGGACGTTCTTTGTAAGTCTAGTACTTGTTCTATCGGTTCTTTTGCCGAAGCGCTAGTTTAGGTGGATGTAAACACACCAACTTCGGTTGTCAAGCGATGAGGTGGACAAACACAGACAAAAATACACACACACGCACACACACACACACACACACACATATATATATAGATATGTATATATATATAGATATGTATATATATATATATATATATATATATATATACAAACGACGGGTTTCTTTCAGTTTCCGTCTACCAAATCCTCTCTCAAGGCTTTGGTCGGCCCGAGGCTGTAGTAGAAGACACGCAGGTTCCACGCAGTGGGACTGAACCCGGAACCATGTGGTTGGAAAGCAAGCTTCTTACTACACAGCCACGCCTGTGCGTATATATATATATATATATATATATATATATATATATATATATATATATATATATATATATATATATATATATATATATATATATATATATATATATATATATATATATATATATATATATATATATATATATATATATATATATATATATATATATATATATATATATATATATATATATATATATATATATATATATATATATATATATATATATATATATATATATATAAAACAAAAGCAAAGCAGATAAACATTCTTATTTCCTCTCTCTCTCTCTCTCTCTCTGTCTCTCTCTTTTTCCATACTTCTCCCTTTGTTTCCTCTCTTTCTTCTCTCTACTTTCTCCCTCCTTTTCTCTCTACTTAGCTTTTACACACATGCGTATCTTACACACACCTATACGCTTAAATAACATGAATGTTTACTGCACGCGCACACAAATATACACACACGCACTGGATCAGTGCACATGGCTCCGGCCGACCCTTTTCTGAAGAGTAGTGTTCTACTGGCGAGCATGATAATGCGTACGTCCTTGTCACTTACTTCAATGTAGGACCAAATAAAATCCAGTACCTTATGCGGAAGCTCCCTCAATACAGACGAGATTTAATTCTTGAGCACTTCGTTTCGTCCTTTTTTACAGCGATTACAAACGGATGTTCTTTTTGTCCACCGACTATAGAGAGCAGTCGCCATTCTTTTACCATAACTGCCTACTCTGAAGAGCTCAGGATTACATAATCAGGCAGTTATCTAACAACCCGTTGAACCACTCAGTGCAAAACCGATTAATAAGATCGGCTGTAATGGTTATATAATACTGTACACTTTGATTAATATACATATATATATATCATCTATCACTTGTTTCACTCATTAGACTGCGGCCATGCTGGAGCACCGCCTTACAGGACCCCAGTATTTTTTAAGCCTGGTACTTATTCTATCGATCTGTTTTGCCGAAACAACAAGCTACGTAAACATACCAACACCGGTTTTCAAGCGGTAGTGGAACACAAACAAGACAGTAACACACACACATACACACACACATGCGTATATATATATATGCGACGGGATTCTTTTAGTTTCCACCAACCAAATACACTCACAAGGTTTTAGTAGAGAGCATACGCCCAAGGTGCTACGCAGTGGGACTGAACTCGGTACCTTGTGGTAGGGAAGCAATCTTCTCACCACACACCAAACAACGAGATTTTTCCATCCTTCACTTTTGTACATGTTCTGAAGAAGGGACCATAACCCAAAATATAGAAGTATAAAGGGAAAACTAGACTTTGCTTTCTTTTCTTTTTGTAGTTTACTTTATTCCGGCCTTACCTAACAAATCTCTTTAATGTAATGTCAGACAATACTTTACCAAAAACAACTCTATTTTAATAAGCCTCTGTGTGTGTATGTGCGCGCGTGCGCGTTTGTATGTAAAGATGCATGCTTGTGCGTTTGTATGTATGTGTGCCTTTATATATTTATGTTTTTCTTTGAGATCTATTGAAATTCTTCTGCGGCGAACTCAACTTTGTACCAACAAACAGACAAATGAAAACCAGTTCCTCGTAAATATGAGAGCTAATTAGTGTGCACCTTTGTGTAGTTCTATGTGTTGATATACTTACACTCATGTATTGAGTACACATGTCTTTTGTACACGTGTGTTTGTGGTTTTTCTATATGTGTTTGCTTGCCATATGTACACTCTTGATTGCGTATATATGTTCATTTTAGATTATCCAAATGGAGGATTTGGGGAATGTCTCATAAATTTTCACTGAATCCCTAATTCATTGTATTTGGGATATGCGACACAGCTTGATTTTTTTCGAGAGTTACTTATCTCCAAATGGAGTGGGAATGGAAGGCAGAACTGCAGTATTGTTTCAAAAGGGTTTGATCCTCAACACACGGCTCTTCTTGGAAGCAAAAATTAAGTTGGTGGTTCTGGATATGAATAGTAGCGAAGGATGTGCCTTCAAACTGATAGTTGTTTATGCTTCAACAGGGGTGTGACAGCCTGATTTCTTCAAGCATCTCGAAGGTTTCTCGGAAACGTTCACTTTTAGTGCTAGAGGGCGACTGGCACGCCATCTTGGATGTGCGCGTGCGTGGGATGATCCGATAGGAGAGGGGAGCGCAAAAACCTCGCAAACCTGCTTATATATTTCCAATTTTCATGTACCGACTGGATATTCCGAATGTTCAAACAGCACTGGGTCATCTAGACATATCTAGATAGAATATTCTGTAGACCAGTAGATAAGGATAACATTAGTTGTCACATTTTAAAATCGTTGGCTGCACAAACCATAAATTTGTGAACTGCACAGTCGACCTACATAAGATTCGTAGGCAAGGAACCGATTAATGGAAGGTGAACGCGTAACTGCCGGCGCACCAAACTTACTGAAATCGGATTAGTCAATTAGTTAAGCGGGCATTGACGTGACTGATGGTCAACAACAAATGGTGGTACGCTCTAGAAAGCGCGATTTAAGCAGAATCAATAATGTTTAGCAAAGAAATAGCAATAAAACATAGCTTAGAGCGCGACCGCATTAAAATCTTAGAAGAAAGGTATTGCATTCGAGGGCATGGGGAAAGTTTCACCCTTGGCCAATTTTTCAACACAAAGAGCAAAGCGTACGTTTTTGAGGTAAGGCACATGTTCTAAGGTGCGTGCTCTAAGGCACAAAAACTGATCGTTGAGGGAAGTGCAACACAATAGAACCACGATTTGGTCTTTGGTGGACCATAATGGATCCATGCTATCCAAATACGAGTAGATGTGTAACGGCATTTCAGCTGCAATTCGCTCAGGTGTTCGGGTGAATGGCGGGCCAGAATGCAATGGATTTCAGCGCCTACTTCGACAGCCTGCTCCAACCCTAAACAATGAAGGCTCTGCCGCTTCTGTATGTACTGAGTTTAATGCCAATACTATGGCAAGTAGAGAAGAGGATTCCGCGTGAACTAGGACGTGCGAGAAGTGTGATGGCACACACAGATGGTGTTACCATCATGCTGTCGAACAGCAGACATATAGAGTTAAGCATCACTGCTCGAAGAAAATACGTTATTGTGATAAGAGCAAAAACCAACTTAGAAAAGTTAGCGTGCCTGCAGCTCAGCACGTGCTGGGCGGCACCATGCGGTCTTACAGCGCTATGGAACGCTGGGTAGGTGGATCAGTTAAATCGCTTGATGTCTGGTTTGGTCCAGATGGAGAACTGGGACAAGGTGGCTAGCGGCGTAGCCGATCACACTCAGAAATGGGCCGAGAGAAAGATACTCCAGAAAGGTCGGGCATAAGTAGCAAACGCATATATTGCCTTCATCTGAAATAATTGCCTGGCTTTTGACCCATTTCACTGTAACTGGACTGGAGTGTCTAATTTCCCGCTTTCTATAGAAGGGAGACATTCCAATGACCAACTGTTCCATGTGTTATCGACACCTGCTGAGTGGAAGACTAGGTAAGCCGTGGTTGATGAAGTGCTGACATGCGCTGAGGCTACGACGTCTCCAATTTCCTCTTAATGTTGGTGTGGTCGGCTTTTGTTAGACTCGCCTTTCTGCAGCTCGTCTCTTGGACTGAGCTGCAAGTCTTAAAGCAAGAGTAAACAAAGACCGGACGAATAACAACTAGAGAGCCGTCAGGCGCTCTCAACCTTCTGTCAGTTGAGCAATACGGTCGGTGGAAGTTTTACTTTGGCATTCTAGAGAGGTCTAGTGGCGGGCAAGAGCGACGACTTTCTCGGAGAGACTCTAACGTCAACGAAAATCAACTAGCTGGTGTTTTACAAAAGAAACTCATCAGGCATGAAAATGCTATCGGTCGAGCTTGGCTAAAATGTTCTGCATACCCACGTCCAGTGCCCGAGCATTGCTTTATGTGTACGACAGATCCTACTATTGCGTGTAGGAGAGATCCGACTATCGACTGAGTCTGCTTAGAATAATGTTTCATCGCTTTTCTTAGCAAAGAAGGACATGCAGTGGTCATCTATCTGATGGATTTAGCGAAGGAGGCTGTGTGGTGGACAAAACTGAAAGAGCTGAAGAGAGATACTTTCCTCTTTGGCCTCATTACCTTTTTCCAAGTTTCACTTGATAGGGCAAGTGTAGCTGAAGAAAGATGTGCAGCCATCTAGCAAATTTGTTGAAAGGTGGGTGAGGGTGGCACAAATAGTTTAAGCGAACGGGTCTGCCTTGAGCATGCACCTGTAGAATGAGGGAGGAGGATGAGGAAAGAGCATTCATCCAAGTTGTGAGATTGACCGTTGTTTTATCAGGATTTCTCCAGAAGCCCTTGGAGATCTACCCACTTTAGAAGAATTTTCTGGCTTGAACTTTTTGTTACTTTGTCTTTGCTATTTAACTCTTTACACGCCTTCGTATAACACTATATCATATCGCACCGTATATTATTGTGTTGAATCGTCTTGTACTATCATCGATCTTCGATCTTTGTTTAAAGCTTTAGTGATTAGTATGGAAACTGTCACCATCATCATCATCACCATCTTCATCATCATCATCGTCATCATCATAGTCAGACATGTTAGAGTTCAAAACAAATGTCTTGTGGCATCTGTTCATATTCTTTCCATTCAGTTCAAATCCTGCCAATATGAACTTTGCTTTTCATGCTTTCGAGGTCGATAAAATAAAGTACCAGTGAAGTACTGGGTCGCTGTTCTCGACTAACGCTCCCATTAAAAATTTATGGTTTTTTTTTTTTACACAGATTAGAAATAATAATCAATATTATGGGTGATGAATTGATAGAATAGTTAGAAAGTCGGATTAAATCCCTTATGGTATTTTCCTGCACACTTCGAATTATAGGGAACCCTGTAGTCACATCAGAATTCAGCATTGAATATGACGCTTGGTTACAGAAAGTGTTTCTAATTTTCACCTTCTTTTCTCACATCTGTCAATAACCAATATATATATTTACATGAATTGGCATTTTTATTTTGCCATTTTGTATTAATGTTGATATATTTATTATTTATAGGGTGTCATGTAGAGTTAATATTATATAAACCCAACTAGTTTAGTATGGGCACTATATGAAATTAGTAAACTAAAAATCTAGATAATGCATTTTGCTAAAAATTAACATCAAATGAGCTGATGAACCTAAATGTTTGATTGACTGATCGAACGATAAATCAAATCATCGATTAGTTGATTTATCAAATGGTTAATTTGTTAACTAATAATAATGAAAAACTGAAATAGAATCAGCGCAGGTATTTCTTACTGGTATAATGATTCTCCACCGGTACACCAAAATGTATTTCAAAACACGATTTCACATCAAAAATCTTACAAACCAAATACAAAGGACAATTATAAGGCAACGTTTATAATATAATGTAACTTACATATAAAAAGAAGTTTTGTAATATGTTTATAATTTTCAGTTCAAATTCCGCGAGGTTGACTTTGCCTTCCATCCTCTCAGGGTCGATAAAAAGAATACCAGTTGAGCACTGGTGTCAATCTAATTGACTCACCCACTCCACCAAACTTGATGGCCTTGTACCAAGCTTTGAAATCAATATTTCTATAAGGTATTGGTTTATCACGTTGAGAGTACCGGTTCTCGTCCGTCGAGCCTAGTAGGCGTAGGAGTGGCTGTGTGGTAAGTAGCTTGCTTACCAGCCACATGGTTCCGGGTTCAGTCCCACTGCGTGGCACTTTGGGCAAGTGTCTTCTACTATAGCCTCGGGCCGATTAAAGCATTGTGAGTGGATTTGGTAGACGGAAACTAAAAGAAGCCCGTCGTATATATATATATATATATATATATATATATATATATATATATATATATATATATATATATATATATATGTGTGTGTGTGTGTGCGTGTGTGTGTGTTTGTGTGTTTGTGTTTGTCCCCTCCACCAACATCGCTCGACAACCGATGCTGGTGTGTTTACGTCCTCCGTAACTTAGCGGTTCGGCAAAAGGGTCCGATAGAATAAGTACTCAGCTTACAAAGAATAAGTCCTGGAGTCGATTTCCCCAAACTAAAGGCGGTGCTCAGCATGGCTACAGTAAAATGACTGAAACAAGTAAAAGAATAAAAGTGAAAAATAATACACCAATAATAAACGTAAGCATATACTTTTAACAACATTGCATAAATGGAGAGCATTAGAAAGGCAGATAAAATTGTTCACATGTCTAATGAACGTTTAACATTTCAATCTACATACAGCACTTATGCATGGATAAAAACACCTTATTTAGAAAACTTCGTTTGAAAGTAAGAAAGTAAACATGTACTGTTGTGAGCCTAGTAATTAGTATGAGTAATATATTCAGGTCGTTTTTGTCGACTACATCTTCATTACAGTAACGTTTAGAGGATACAAAACAGTAGAGAAGAAAGGAAACAGTATGAGAGAGGAAAGTTACTGAAGATGCAGAAATGCAGTTTGCTATATTGAAAGCACTGAAACTAGCTTTATGATGTCTCCATTTAAAAATATTTCAAACATTAAAAATTACATGTGTAATTACAAAATTGTATTTGAAATATTTTAACAGTTTTTTTTTTAAGCATCCGCATATTTCTTATTAAATCTATTTGACAAGTGTAGTGTCTCTATCATCTAATCTTCTGAATTTGATTTTCATTCCTTAAAAGTTCCTTAAGGCTTTACGTCCCTCATACAGACTAGAGAAGGCTGGCAAAGTCAAAAAGTCCCACATAGTTCTCAGCAGGGTGCATTAAAGAATTGAGGCAGAGTTGTGCTTTGAGAGTGACACGTGAAGCCTGTGTTGTCTAATTAGCTGTTGGCATTTCTAAATTTGCACACTGCATAAGTCTCCTCCAAGAATCAGCATGGCGTCCACGCAACGCACCGTCTCCAAGTGTTCACTTCCGGCGGAGGTTGGCAGTAATTACCATTTGCGTAAAGGCAAGAGAATTGCCAATATTGGTTTTTCAACCCACGACGCTGTTTAGAGAATTATAAAGGATAACGAAGTGTAATCGGTAGCTATAGAAATGCGCAAATATACGTGCATAGAATAAAGATTGCCATAAATAAATATCTGCATGCCTATTTATACGTATTAATATTCATTTATATTTTTATAAATGAGTGCATCTCGTACACGAATACGTGCCTGAATGAATACATATATATACATATACACATCCACACTAATGACAATACTTATATAGTTAATTGTAGAACACATTCTATATACACATCGGAAATCTCCTATACATTATGTATACATATAAAGTCATGTAAGTAGATATATGTATATCTATATAAATATCTATAGATAGTTTTATATATATATATATATATATATATATATATATATATATATATATATATATATATATACATATATGGTGTGTGTTACTATCTGGGAGATATTTATGGTAGCAGGAAACGAATTTTAACTCCTATTTCTAAATTCGGTGCGTGGTGAAGCAATTAGTTGACCCCTAATTATAATTATGTTTATGATTATAGACTATTCGTATAACTTTACCTAAAAAGGTTATTTTAACGTACCGATCTACTTGATAAAATTATTAATTATTAATTAATTAAATAATTTTACCCTTTTATTATATATATACATACACATACACACACACACACACACACACACACACACACACACACACATATATATATGTGTGTGTGTGTGTGTGTGTGTGTGTGTGCGCATGTGTGTGTGTGTGTATATATATAATAAAAGGGTAAAATTATTTAATTAATTAATAATTAATAATTTTATCAAGTAGATCGGTACGTTAAAATAACCTTTTTAGGTAAAGTTATACGAATAGTCTATAATCATAAACATAATTATAATTAGGGGTCAACTAATTGCTTCACCACGCACCGAATTTAGAAATAGGAGTTAAAATTCCTTTCCTGCTACCATAAAGATCTCCCAGATAGAAACACACCATATATATATATATTACTGCTTGTTCTCTTGATTTCACCCTTGTGTACAAGTGAAAACTGTGGTTTTGAGTCGTTTTGACATGTAGATGTAGGTATGTACATGTACGTATATATGCATATACTCACATATTATTTGTATTATTATATACATATATACGTGCATACATACATACATATATATATATATGAAGTCGATCTTAAATCCTCGGATCTTTCCATGAAATCCTCGGAACTTTCCAGGAAGTCGATATTAAATCCCCCAAACTTTCCAGGAAATCATCGGAAGTTGATCGTAAATACTCGGAAATTTCCATGAAATCCTCGTCATTTTCCAGGAAGTCGATCTTGAATCCTCGGAACTTTTCAGGAAAACTTCGGAACTTTCCAGAAAAATCCTCGGAATTTTCCAGGAAGTCGATCTTAAAACCTCAGAACTTTCCAGGAAGTCGGTCTTAAATCGTCGGGACTTTCCAGAAAATCTTCGGAATTTTCCAGGAGGTCGATTTTAAATCATCGGAACTTTCCATGAAATCCTCAGGTTTTTCTAGGAAGTCGGTCTTAAATCCTCGGAACTTAACAAGAAAATCTTCGGTAATTTCCAGAAATTCGAGCTTAAATCCACGGAACTTTCCATGTAATCCTCGGAAATTTCCAGGAAGTCGAAAATGTATTTGAAAGATTATTGTATTGGATGTGTGTATAATCATAGAGAAAGTGAAAGACATTTGAAATGGACGTGTGTGTGTATGTGTGCGTGTGTCTTTGCGGATAATTTGGCGGGAGTTTTGCAGTCAGCAGGAGGTGGTTTTTGTTTTATCTCTTGATCAATGGCCGGACAAGTGAAGATATTTTTTTAATACGTGCTTTGGGGAAAGGGGATCTTTTGAAGTAGGCATCAAATGAAAAGAGACATGGACAGTTTTATGACTGAACTTCTTTTGAAGTTGGCACGGGACGGTAGAATTGATGTGCATGCGTATGTCTGTGTGTGTGTGCGTAGGTTTGATGGTGTGTGCGAAACAGAGAGTAATGTTTATGGTGTGTGTGTGTATATCAGAGAGAGAGAGAGAGAGAGAGAGAAAGAAAGAAAGAAAGAAAGAAATTGAGAGATAACTGAAATTTTTCTATTCAGTTTTTGTAGTGAGTCAATGTGTGAGTGATTGACAGAGAAAAACCGAGAGAGAGAGAGTAATTATGTATGTATGTATGTATGAATGGCTTCAGTGACACACACTCACATACACGCGCGCACGCAGATGTTTTAATCAATTTTCTCGGTAACTATGGGGGCTAGGAAAAAATATAAAGTGCGTTCCAATCTATGCACTCGTCTCCACATGTGTTCCATTTTTCACATGGATCCATCCAGCCGTTTGGCCGTGAACCTCGAGACAAGAAAGAATACAACGGTCGCCCATGTTCAATTTATATTATATATATTTATATTATATATTACATATATATTACATATATATATATATATATATATATATATATATATATACATACATACAATAAAGCCTAATGGTGTGAATTTTCTAAAACTCCTTCAGGGAGAAACGGTTTTCACAATGAATTCCAATATATATATATATATATATATATATATATATATATATATATATATATATATATATATATATATATATATATATACATATATATATATATATATATATATATATATATATATATATATTGATATATATATATATATATATATATATATATATATGTATGTATGTATGTATGTATATGCATGTATGTATTTATGTTTGTGTGTATATATATATACATATATATATATATATATATATATATATATATATGTTTTCTGTGCTACGTTTTTTTTTGTGACATTCTGTACCCAGAATGAGAATCGAAACCGCGATCCTACGATTGCGAGTCCGCTGCCCTAACCACTGGGCGATAGCGCCTATATATATATATATATATATATATATATATATATATATATATATATATATATATATATATATATATATATATATATATATATATATATATATATATATATATATATATATATATATATATATATATATATATATATATGTATATATATATATATATATATATATATATATATATATATATATATATAGGCGCTATCGCCCAGTGGTTAGGGCAGCGGACTCGCAATCGTAGGATCGCGGTTTCGATTCTCATTCTGGGTACAGAACGTCACAAAAAAAAACGTAGCACAGAAAACATATATATATATATATATATATATATATATATATATATATATATATATGTATATATATATACACACAAACATAAATACATACATGCATATACATACATACATACATATATATATATATATATATATATATATATATATATATATATATATATATATATATATATATATATATATATATATATATATATATATATATATATATATATATATATATATATATATATATATATATATATATATATATATATATATATATATATATATATATATATATATATATATATATATGCGCTGTGGCCCAGTGGTTAGGGCAGCGGACTCGCATTCGTAGGATCGCAGTTTCGATTCTCAGACCGGGCGTTGTGTGTGTTTATTGTCCGAAAATACAGCCCCACTACAGTTAGCTCCATACCTCTGAAAATACAAGCATGTCCGACCGTTGTACCTTTCAAAGACATGATTCTAGAAGTAACTCGCAGTTAAATCTCGTATGTATTAAATAATTTCATCTCATCAGTTGTTGTACTCTTTTACCTTAATATGTGTGTGTGTGCGTACGTGCGTGTACGTGTATGTGTGTGTACGTTTGTGTTTGTGTGTGTGAGTGTGCAGATAATGTTTATACTTTCCCAATCAGATTTGCAACTAAGAGTTTCTAACGTTTTGAACCAGAACTGTCTTCGGAGTGGAAGAGAGGTACTTAAATAGAAGAGGTAAATAAATTGCTGTTTCGCATGTGTAGGAGGGAAGTGTTCTGAGAGAGTAAATTGATTGACGAGGGGGAGGTTTTAGAGGGGATAGACAGGGAGAGGGAAGAAGAGTACTAGAAAAGGAAGAGCAGAGTTAGTAACGGTAGTTTGATTCGGTGACAAGGCGAACGACTGCGACAAACAACTTGTCAATAACTTCATTCACATATGCGCCTGTTTATACACACACAACAAAATGTAGAGTCCGGCTGCTGCTGCTGCTGCAGGCTAGATTATGTTCACCCATAGCGCGCACACACACCGTTACACACATATGCACGCACACACACACACACACACACACACACGCAGATGTTTGCACGAAGTCAGATATGTAGTTGGTCGGTAGTTTTTCGCCAGATGAGATACCAGAAGTTATCAATTTTGTTTCTGCCAGGGCTAACCACCTTCGAATGCTTTTTGTCTACATTGAAGTCGTGTTGGTGAAGATCAATGTATCATCTTTGACAAAAAATTAATTGTTTGTCTCAGTATCCGACAATCAAGTCCCTTCCTCGTAGCTAACTATTCAGAAGCTCTTGAATCACTATGTCAAGGCTCACACTTGATTCTATATTGGCTTAGGTTTAATACAGAGACAATATTTTTTGCAGATGTCTTCCTGTCACCCTGCACTCGTATAAAATATCTTTGTCTTACGCCATACATACATACATACATACATACATACATACATACATACATACATACGTACGTACGTACATACATACGCACGTATGGACGAACAAACGTACGTATTTACTTACATACATGTTTAAGTGTGGAGGCGCAATGGCCCAGCGGTTAGGGCAGCGGACTCGCGGTCATAGGATCGTGGTTTCGATTCCCAGATCGGGCGTTGTGAGTGTTTATTGAGCGAAAACACCTAAAGCTCCACGAGGCTCCGGCAGGGGATGGTGGTGAACCCTGCTGTACTCTTCCACCACAACTTTCTCTCACTCTTACTTCCTGTTTCTGTTGTACCTGTATTTCACAGGGGCCAGCTTTGTCACACTGTGTCATGCTGAATATCCCCCGAGAACTACGTTAAGGGTACACGTGTCTGTGGAGTGCTCAGCCACTTGCACGTTAATTTCACGAGCAGGCTGTTCCGTTGATTCGATCAACTGGAACCCTCGACGTCGTAAGCGACGGAGTGCCAACACACACATGTTTAAGTATAAGTGCGCGTTTAAAAATTTTCTTTGCACCCACAAGGCTCTCGATCGATCCTATTTCAGGTTAGTCCAATTGACAAAACGATACTTATCGACCCACTATGTCAGGTAAAACAGACAATTCATATCAATTTGTCATGTACATTAAATGCATTACTTGGGCATATTAACAATAAGACATATGTTACGCTACTACACAAAGAACTTTCCTTTGTTGGCAAAAGAGAGCTTGCTTTAATAATAAAAGGTGTTTTTAATTTTTAATTCTTTAATAAAATCTTTGTACTAAAAATTTTATTTTCTACAATTTTCGTTTAATCCTAATTGTGTGTATGTGTGTGTGTGTGGGGGGGGGGTGCGTGTGAGTGCACCAGCATCTACCTGTATATTCAAAGTCATGTAATATCTTCATTGTTTTGTGCAATGGTAAAATTATTAACAGACACACAGAAATTGTTCAAAAATGTAATTATAGAACCAAAACATCGGCTTGGAATTTGGTAAAAACTTTTGATAATGAACATGATATTATTTATTTATTTATTTGTTATTTTCTGTTTAATTATATTGATGCATATCTCTGTTGTGTAATATGATGATAACTAGTATGTACATACCGGTGCATACAAGTATGTAGCCACCCAGTGGCTACAAGTATGTTGATGTATTTGTTATCATTTATTGATATGTATATACATTTCTGATGCGCATTTACATAACGAATAGAGCGTATATCTTTATGTCAATATTATATTGCGTGAATAAATAAGTCCTTATTTGCAAAACTGTGTATGTCTATACCAACAAGTCTTATCAGTTAACCCTATAATATATTTCAATTTTACTCATGGATTCATAATGCTAAATGAATTAATATAGATTATTAATATGTGAGTATGTAGGCTCCATACGAAGGTCGGTATAAAAGTGTACACATTAATGAGAATAAAAGGTGTGCGTGTATAAATGGGTAAACATACGTTCATATATACGTGTGGGTGGACTTTTGGGTAAAAAAAAATACAGGAAGATCAATTAATTATGATTTTATTAAACATGATTCCCTTTCAGATTCACACACTTATTGCAGCGGTCCTTCAGTTTTTCTAAGGCCTGTAAAAGAACTCGGAAGTTTGGATATCCAACCAGGCCTTTCGCGACCTCATTGAAGCCAGGAACTTTTCTGCACCCCTTCATACACACACACATACATACATACATACATACATACATATATGCATGCATGCATGCCCACATACATGTATACATACGTACATACATACATACATACATACATACATACATACATACATACATACATACAAAAATACCCTTTTGTTGATGTTGAAATTCCAATGAAAGAACCTTGAATCTAGGTTAGAAACCGGTTCGTTGACATACATACTAACATAATACATACATACATACCAATCTTGAGAAATTAGGCTTCTCAGAACCAGAAAGGAGAAAGCTAATTCGAAGTCTACAGATCCACTTCATCACTGGAACTGTAAAAATCTGTAAAACTTTCCAGAATTTATCCTTTAGATATATATGAGCATGTCTAGATATGCAACTAAATGCATACATAAAACATACAAATCTGCACATACATACATACATACATGCATACATACATACATACAACGTGTCATGTTGCCTAAAATAATTTTTTCCATTTAACCCATGTGTGCTGTATATTTTAGAAGAATGAAATGAGAGGTTGTGATGTTGCAGTGATTTCCTTCAGAAACAGAATAAATAAAATGAATGACTTCAACCAAGGCGTGACATGTTGCAGTTTTAGAGTGTTGGGTGTAGCTTAGCTATTGCTCCTCTGCGCTTGATTGCTTGGAGCAATTTTTTGAAGCATAAATTTCTGGAAAGAATTTGATTTGTCGAAGAATTATGCATGTTTTAATCCTCGGGAATTCATTTCGGTTTGAATATGTAAATATGATCGAAAACTCTTAAATTCTTTAATCTGCATTTTAAAACTGTTTTCCTTCAAGTTATTTACTGTAGTTGTATGAGGAAATTGATACTTAAAATAATGTTTTATAGTATCAGCCACATGTTGAGCTTTTAAATTTGTTGTGGTTGTGCTTTTGGACAGGAAAAATAGTTCTGTTTGTCTCACTTACTATCATAAGTAGATGCTAAAGCTGATAACTGTATTTGCTGTTCTCATGGTTATCTGAAGAAGGCAACGAGAATATATTCCTGTTTCAGCCAGGTATGGACTCTCGATGGTTTATAATATGGTCTTTCTAACAGAACTTCCACATTTGTCGGAGGCGTGGCTGTGTGGTGGGAAGCTTTCTTCCCAACTAAACGGTGCCGGGTTCAGTCTCAGTGAGTGACGACTTGAGCAAGTGTCCTCGTTATATCATCGGGTCGATCAAAACCCGAGACGATTTGGATTGACGGAAGCTGAAAGAAGCCTGTCGTATACATACATACATATATAGGAGCAATCCGTCGGTTACGACGACGAGGGTTCCAGCTGATGCGATCAACGGAACAGCCTGCTCGTAAAATTACCGTGCAAGTGGCTGAGCATTCCACAGCATGTGTACCCTTAACGCAGTTCTCAGGGAGATTCAGCGTAACAGAGTGTGACAAGGCTGTCCCTTTGAAATACAGGTTCTACTCATTTTTGCCAGCTGAGTGAACTGGAGCAACGTGAAAATAAAGTGTCTTGCTCAAGGACACAATGCTTTGCCGGGAATTGAACTCACGACCTTGCGAATATCCCAACCACTAAGCCACGCGCTTTCACACACACACACACACACACACACACACGCATATATATATATATATAATGTGTGTGTGTGTGTGTGTGTGTGTGTGTGTGTGTGTGCGCGCGTGTGTGGAGGGGGTCCTATCATGACCGCATTTCATGGCTGAAGCAAGTAAACGATAAAATATTATATCTTTTATGTTTTGATTCCCCCCCCCCCCCAGTAATTTACTGAAATTGAATTCAAAAGTAAAATTAAAATGAATCCTGTAAAGACACCCATGTTTCCGAGATCATTTCACAAAAATTGTAAATTTGTTTGAATAAATATCAATATACTATTGCTACTTAAACTATTGCTATATTGATATATTATAGCCATTTATTTTATGAATGGAAACCTCAGTGCTGTTGCTCGTCTTTTGACATATCGCGTCTTTAAATAACAATACCTTCAAACAAAAGGAGGACATATTGGATATGTGAAGTCTTGGATACCCTTGAAATGATGGGTATCAAGGCGGGAAAGTTATTTAGTCACCATGTCTTCTCAGTCATAGCTGACCTAGAGTTAAACAGCAAAAGCAACCGCTAAGGAAGGAATAGATGAGCCAATCTGATGTGATTTAACTGAGATAAAGAGAAACATGTAAAATAATGAACACTTCAACTATCAGTTCAAATTTACGTGGTCTTTAGGAGACTTGGACGTAGCCAAGTATTCGTAGTACAAGGAAGGGTATACATTAAAAGTTGATGGACAACCATGATATTAAAAATATAAACAAAATTTATATCAAAATATTAGCAAAAGAACGCAGTCGCAGCTCCTGTGTAGTTAGACAAAAGATCTCGATTTTTACAAAGAAAACAAATCTAAACAGTAATTATCTGCTGTAGTGTCTAAGACAAACATAGCTGATTGCTTACCAAAATGTTGGTGCTTTGTAAGGTTATGTACTATAAGTGCAGTGCGGATCGTGAAGATCAAGCCATTGCCTTCATTAACCTCAGAAAAGTGGGTTATCTCCTTCTCTCTGATGGTTATGGCAATGGAAGTTGTATTGTGGATATGGTTGAAAAGGTTTAGTGCCGACGGTTACCTTCAGGCCGAATCGACATTAACTTCTTTAAGCACCACTTAAAGAGGAAGATGAGGGGAGAAAAAGAGGCCCCACTCTACGGTAAAATTTACGAAAGAGGTGAAATTTGCCCCGTTATATGAGTCCATATTAATCAAGTGGCTATAGATTATTGTTAGAAAGTGAGGGATAAGCTGATTTTTGGTGTCATGATAGTTTGGTGTTGTGCGTGAATCTCTTTATCTAATTGGACCTCCATTTTAGGTATCCTTTCCTTGTGGAACTCTATTCTGTACCAGCCACATGACCAAATGGTTAGAGTGTCGGGCTCAAAATCATAAATGAGATCGGATGTTCGATATATGAGCCAGTGGTGCGTTATATCCTTAAGAAAAGCTCTTCATTTCACGTTGTTCCAGGCTTTTCAGCTGTAAATGAGAACAGTGCAGTTCTCTTTCCGTCCAGTATTGCATAAAAGGATGATCCACTTGGTCAATGAGTGGGAGGGCTGTGAGGGTAATGCCTATGTC
Organism: Octopus bimaculoides; assembly: GCF_046866305.1. Classification (NCBI taxonomy): domain Eukaryota; kingdom Metazoa; phylum Mollusca; class Cephalopoda; order Octopoda; family Octopodidae; genus Octopus; species Octopus bimaculoides. The sequence goes on along the minus strand of NC_142936.1, from coordinate 60,354,302 downwards.
TGATGGCCACTACACAAATAGGAAACAGGCGTCCAAATCGGGTATGATTTGGATGCAAGCCATATTCGATTGCTCATTAATAGTGAAGGGTGTCACTCGGAATCGAGAGTTACGTGGTAACACAAACCATACATATTACTGTTATTACCATTTTTTACAGTAATGGATGGGCAGAATCATTAAAGCACAAGCACCAAAAACAGTCGAACTTTTCCGGTTCAGAGGGCGACCGAATAATTTTTTTCTAAATAATTCGATAGTTTTCTACGCTAATTAGTATACAATATTTTGTATTTACTTAGTTGGTGGTGCCCCAGCATGGCCACAGTCTAATGACTGAAACAAGTAAAAGATACATCCTTCTCAAGTTCTCTGGGTATGGTAAAAATTATACTTCGTTCAGGAGTTAATAATAAAACCGAAGCAGATCCTTGTTTTTTTAATTTTTGCTAGTAAAATGAAAAGTATCAAGATTAATTCTTTCTTTTGGGGTGGGAACAGTGGATCTCGAAGCACATAAAACTATAAATAATCGGAGATAAGGAGTTGAAAAACTCTTTTGGATAGAGACAGTTGAAAGCTGCCATGGAACTCGGACCCACATCTCCTATAAAGTATGTTTTTTCTATACAAAAGAGAATTCAACCCAATATTCATATGTTATTATTTATAACTTTATGTGCTTCGAGATTTACAGTTGCAAAAATAAAATTTTTTTTTAATATTTCTTGTTCTCTCGACGTCTACAAGATTTATATTAATATTTGGTAATGTTTCTTCTCATTTCATATTTATTTCTTCGTAATGTTCCATTTATCAAACACCAATTTACCTTTGATGGTGATTTATTGGTTATTCGTATTAACACAGTTTGAAAATGAAAATGAAAGTAAGTCATAATATAAATTGAAGCCATATAGATAAGTAAAGAAGAGAAGATAACGAGAGAGAAGAAAATAGGGAAGGAAAGAGGGAGAGAGAGGGAGAGAGAGGGAGAGAGTAGGGAGATTCTACAGACAATTCATTGTTGGTGCTGCTAGATAAAGGTCAACATCAAATGATATATTTTTTTTCAGTTGCACAGAAGTAACCGTACGCCTGTCTCTCTAGTATGGAGCTTTACCAAACAGCACGATCAGCTTTAGAGACGATAAAGTGTCAATTTTAAATTCCATAATAGGTCACGTTCCGTTTTCTTTTGGTAACATGAAATATTTTACTTTCAATATTTCTTATATTCGTTCGACCATTAGAGGTTAGAGAAAATAAAAGTTACAACGAAACAGTATTTGTGCTATTGATATAATACGAAGCGGTGACGTCTCAGCGGGCGGTTGTCCCTCAACTCCGGCTTGAAGTGTTTCACCTGGCACGGAAAGCTAACCAATACTGGTACAAAAAAAATCACTATTTATGATCACACATCCGGAAAGACCACTTAGGATTTTAAAGAAGACTGTTCGGTGAAATACTTCAGAAACAGATTATCGCAATGCCAATGAATTGCATTGGAGTTTTTCTTTTTAAGAGAAAAAAAAAAAATCAAATCTGAGTTGTAACACACAGATTATCAAGATTGCGTGTTGATCAGTAGCACATGGGGTTCCTTTTGACTTGAGAATATCATGACGACGACGACGACGATGATGATGATGGTGGTCAGTTACTGTTAATACTTCATTTAGAGAATTAACATTGCTTGTTTTTACTTTTTCGATATCAGTGAAGAACTTCACTGGAAAAATATACATAAGGTTGCCAAGAATTTATATCTCTCATCGAAGGTCGGTAGCTATCGGACGCTGACGAAGGGAAATAACCCTGAAACCCGGGTCCGTTCGTGCTACGATCACGATGAGAGGGATAACTTCCCTTGGCAAAACAAACAGGACACAGTAGTGTGTCGATAAGCCAGCTGGAGGAGATGTCCTCCTGGGGCTAAAGCAACAGTAACATCCACCCCTAGGGGTCAGCCACACTTAAGTGGCAATACACTTCACTTTATCGTGCAGTTACTGTTAATACTTCATTTAGAGAATTAACATTGCTTATATATATATATATATATATATATATATATATATATATATATATATATATATATATATATACGAATGACCCGTCCTTGTTTTCTTTGTATCGTCACTCTGGATGTTTTGTTGTTCCCCTTTTTGCATCACCTAACTGTCTGGATGTTTTGCGTTCTTGTCCCATTTTGTATTTTATATATATATATATATATATATATATATATATATACACGTGTGTGTGTATAAACACATACATACACACTCTCACACACACACTCACACACACTCACATGTATTTATCTTTTATCATTTACTTGTTCCAGTCATCAGATTGCGTGCCTTACTGAGGCGCAGTCTTGAATTTTTAGTTGCATGAATTGACCTCTACGATTATTTTTTAAAGCCTGGTACTTATTCTATAAATCACTTTTCAGGAAACCGCTAGCTTATGTGGACGCAAAAGCGGTGGTGGTGGTGGTGGTGGTGGGGGGGGAACATAGATATAAATACACGCTCATATCTTTATCTTCTATCCTTATAAAAAGCAAAGTTTATTCGTTTGTATGTACGTTGTCCGCTGAAAACACTAGATAAAATTAATAATATTTCAGGTTGTTCGTATCATTTCAATTAATTTGATCATTACGTAGAAATTGTGCATTTATTTTCCGAAAACGGAATGGGGTGGGGGCCGTGTTGGTGGTGTATTGGCTCCTTTTTCTAACACTCCACGTACTGTCTATTTCACTGTAATGCTTTTTACAGATAGGGCATACATACATAATAGTGTACCACCGAATTTGTTTCTTCGTAACTTTAGGGAAAATGTATATATTTAAAAAAAGTTTTTCCAAAATATGTTTTTAAAAGTTACAACGAAACAGTATTTGTGCTATTGATATAATTCGACGTGCTTGAAATCAGGCTATGTTAAATGGTTCACTGTTAAAACTATATCTAATGTCAAAACCCGGGATTATTTAAAAGAAGCTAAAATGTCTGGTGTCAAGAGTCGGAACATAAACAGAGATGAGCGAAATAATGTTATGTTGGGGTAATAACACTCAGAGTTTCATCTATCATTCATTGATGGCAGTTAGAATTAGTTGGCTCGAACAATTCTGGTTTTAACAGGCAATTCCAACTCCTTGGATTCTTCTCTTTGTCAGCATTTCCTTTCTAAAAGAATAGATAGCCACAATTTATCCTTTCAAGTTTTTTTTTCCTTTCTCTTGCATGGAACAGCGGCATCGATTTTGAAATCGGAGTTCTTTCCAAACAGGTGCTTTGGGCATTATTTTGGACTTCGGGACATTTAGTATTGCAACGATCAAGAAGTGTTGTTACGTTCCACGTTCTAAAGATCGGGTTGATAGATCCAGATCCACATAATTTATATCACTTTCAACATACAAATATCAACAATTGGAAATCAATAACTATCTGCGAGCTTTATTCTTGAACTTATCATTGCAATATCCAATTATACATTTTGCTTGGTGGTTGTTTACATATCGTTTATATATGAATTTGATCTTTAGGGAATATTTTTGACAGGCTTTTACTCACCGGAAGTAAAATCTAGAGTTGGTTACCTTTCATACCATGACAAAATTGTGTCGCTAAAACATCCATACCATCAAAAAATCTTGTATATGTTCTCAGTTCGTTGTTGGTGGTATGAAAAGTATACTAAGAGAGGGATATAAAAGACTAGTCTTTATTAATTGTTTCAATACAACTATAAGTTTGTAATTTTGTATAGCAAACATTAAAAAAAAAATGTTATTTTTCTACTTACAAACAACTATCGACTGAAACTTAGGAATGAATACAAAAGAGCAGGCTGCTAAATAGGTCGGATTGGATGAATGGTTCTGAGATTTTATCGCCATTCATTCAGAAGTTCATAAAATAATTACCCTGTTAGTTTATATTTTTGACACTGACATTGTTGCAACACCTCTGAACTATTTCAGTGATTGCAAACTCTCGCATAATCTGTAGCTTTAAACATAATCAACCCTCATACCGTCGTTAATTGCCTGATTCACAATGCTGATTGGAATTTAGTGCTCCTGGTAAGGCCATGAACCAAAGTCGAAGAAGAGAATCCAGATTGAACACGGCCAAAACTCTTTAAGACTCCAACGACAGAAAAATGGTTGTGGTCAAGATCAATGTTTGATTTCAGTAACATTTGAATTGGTAGAGATGAGCATACTAAACCAGACCAGAGAACTGCCTAAGGAGACACCATGCGAGGCTACAATTGAGTGAGTAGATGTCTGTTGCAATTTCATCACCTAATACAACATTTCTCATTCGGAATGTGTCGCAGAGCATGGTCCTGAGATTATAAAGTTGAGATTGCAGAAAACAAATCCACGCCAGCAGCATTTCTTCCAGTTGATGGTTCCCTCATCATTTATATTTTATTTTACGTGAAATGCACAACTGGAATGGGATATATACTACTGAAACAGTATTTTTGTTGCTCGAAGTTTATAGTCTAGTTGGTTGCAGTTGTCTGACATTTGCCTTCAAAAACCCAGTGTCTATTTGTGAATCCTAGTTCTACTTAAGGGTTTCAGTACCCCTCTTCAGGAATACTGCTGCCAAAAAAAAAAAAAAAACAGCGTGTAACTCTGGGATAAAATTTGTTAGCTGCTTTTTGGTTCCAGGTTGGACACACTCGCCCAGAATGTTACTCTTAAAGTGGTAGAGTCTCTAAGAAATATAAGTCCGTATCTTATCAACCTATCAACCTAATTTGTTTTGACAAGAATTATCTTTACCCTCTTTTATTTATTTTTGTTTTTTTTTGTTTTGGACTTTCTGGTGTTCGCCAATAGACGCGACGCAGAAAATTGGTGAAATAGAATAATCCCTGAATTATTACTCCAGAAATTAAAACTTAGTTACTATAAATACAGTAATTAAATATATATTAGATACAGTGCGTCAAATGGTTACATGCATAATCGCTTCTTAATTTTGTATGTAACTTGTAGCATGTGGTTCATACAGTTTTATTATATTATCTGTTTGATTGACATAAACATGAGCTCACTAATCAAATAGATTATATATAAAAAATACGTTGGAAAGCTAAGATCATTGGTTGTGAGTTGGTATCCAACATAAGTAGTTTAGTGAAATTCATGTCTGATTTCTTCCTTCCTAACTAAAGCAGATATTTGAACGGAAGCACCAGTAGAAACTGTATTGACTGAGCGCTGCCAAGATCTTCAGTGAGAAATTATGTCGTGATGAAATAGTCTCTGATGCTGATTTTGCTTACCTCATACATCGATAAATGTAAAGCGATAATATACTATATTGATTATGCCCTTCCTGAATAGACGTGCTTCTCTGCGTCTAGACAAGAGATTCTATTTGGATATTGTATGAAAATGAGAACTGAAGGGAATCACTCACGATTAGTATTAAACAATATCATTGTAAATGAATGTGATTTTTACCTTGTGTCCATTCGTTCTATCACATTCGGTAATGAGTACACGCGTATCCTCTACCGCTCTTAAGCAGTTTTTAGAATTCACATTCATTATCTTAAGAATAAAACCGGAAATATTATTTAAATGCAATCCATCAACCTGTAAGTTTAGAACATATAGAGATACAGAATTAGGAAAGATTTTTCTTAATACATATATCTACTTAGGAAGTTGTTTTTGAAAAACTCTGAAAAGTATTGATAACAACAAAATAAGTAGAATTTTAAAGAAAAACTTGTCAATGACGACTGGAGCACCATAGTATATAGCTGGTTAGTTTATAATTGATTAATTCAATGTATAATAAGTTCCAAAATATTCTCTAGAGCTTTTCTGGAATTGGTTGAAACTCAAGGTCTTCCGTTAGAAATAGCGGAAAATATGAGCCTCAAGTCTATCAAATGCTACTGTCAATTAATTAATGGTAAATATAAAACATGATATCGTAATTATAACTAATTTTATTGTAGCAAATTTTGTATATCCTATATCTGCATCTTTGCTTGCAGTAAGCCCTTGAATAAAAATTAAAGACTTGAACATGTCCGGGGTCAACTCATTCAATTTGAATTTCTCACACTCTCTGTTAACCACTCCAGCATAGGCGACGAAATCTTCATCATTTTTTGACCAAATTTAAACATTGCCAGCGAGTATTGAACAGGGAACTTCTTTCACTGAAAATTTTCTATAAAATATTACATCATCGACAAAATTTCATCTGGCTCCTTTGGCAGAATATAATTACTATATTTTTCGTGTACAACAGGGGATAACTTTCTTAAAAGTAATCGTACCTTTTTTTTTCGTCGAACCAACTTTTACACTCTTCTTTGAAGATTTCTTCGTATCTGCGAAAATATGCAGAGAAGATAATCTCTTCTTCTGGTTTATATATTGAATTTCCTACGCTGTCTGGCGAGTACGAATCTGAAGTATTTCCAGATTTCTTCAACATTAATTCCCACAACTGTTGGTTTTGTTGTTGCTCTTGTAGCAGTTACTGCTGTTGTTGCTGCTACTGTTGCTGCTGCTGTTGCTGCTGTGTTGCTGCTGTATTTGCTGCTGTAACTGCTGTTGCTGTCACAACTGCACCACAGAGGACAATAAGTCTTCCATGTTAAATCGATTTTTTTCTTTGGTTTCGTACTAACAAGAATATTCTAAACGTCCAACGCAAGCTTTGAACAACTCGTCGCCACTTTTACATCCTGTATTGGATATATAACATAACGAAGCAGGGAGGAAGGAAGTATATACTCGATGCACTACTATTACTATTACATAAGGCTCGTAGTGAACTGCTACTAACACGAACTGCCTATTGCTCACAGTTCTTTAGTTTATAACCATAAGTCAGTCCACTTCTGGTCACTTGGTGGGTGGTTGGAATCCTTCCTCAACAGTTTTATAACATAATAATTAGTAATTTGAATAATAATGAAATCCTTTTAATATTATTTCCTCAAGAACCTCTTCATATTCACATTTCGCTCGGCTCTCTGTTCTACTCTTACTTATCCTATCCCAGTCTTCTTTCTATGTTTGTTTACTCTGTCTCGTACTTATTCTCCTCCCCTTTCTATCAGTCATCCCCCTTTATATATCTATCTTTCTATTTATCTCTCCCACTCTCTCTCTCTCTCTCTCTCTCTCTTTCTTTCTTTCCTTCTGTCTCATCAGTTTGCTTTTCTCTCTCCCACCCTTCCTCTTTCTATGTTTGTTTACTCTCTTTTCAACGTATTCTCCTTCCCTTTCTGTCAATTCTCTATCAATCCTCCTGCCTATCTATAAGTCCTCTCCTCTCCTTATATCTATCTTTCTGTCTGTTTATATCTCTCTTTCTATCTCTATTTCTGTCTTTCACTCTCTTTTTTTGTCCTTTCGTTTGCGTTTCCTTCTTACTCTCTTCCTCCTACTACTCCTGTAACTTCCTCTCTTTCTCTCTTACACGTCCTCCTCTATCTCCCGAACATGTTTACTACCTTTTCTTTCCGTGTACTCTGCTGCCTATTCCTCTCCGCCTCACAACACTGGAGAAATTAAACTGCCCACCGGGTCATGTCTTCTCTCTGGTTACGTCTTGTCTCTTCTGTCCGGTGATCATTGCCAGGTCAAATTTAATTAACACCATGTCCGAATTCTTAATTCATTAAATTAGTGCTTTTCTTCCTTTTCACTGGGCTCAAGGGTAAACTGAATAGCGTAAACAGAGGGGGTGGGGTACAGGCATTATTATGTGAGGCAACGTAGTCGCTAAACCTGTTAGAAATAGCAGCTAGATTGCCCTCAAATCACTTCTAACTGTCTCTTAATAAAGACGCACTTAACGACGTATTTCTAGACATACTGTATCAGAAATACAGAATGACAGGTGAAGCTGAAACATCTGCTCTTGGTTAGTGCACGCACGTTCTTAGCTACTCCACACATGTGTGTTTGTGTTTCCAGAATCCACGAATGCTGCCACTTGCAATAAGCATTTCTTAAAGTCTATCCAAACCATGCACAAGTTGTTTGATACCAATTGCAGTTCTTCATTACGGCCTTGCCTACCGTAAGGTGGCCTTTGGTACCCTTGTGTCCTACTTGGCAACTTTTTTTGTGTTCTAATGGAAGTAGATTGTTTTGTGCAAGGAACGTATATATTTTCCTTGTCAGGATGTCTGTTAACACTTTCTATAAGAGGTTATGACAGGCAATGGGTTAGTAATAGCTTGATCGATCTTTCAACAACTATGTTGTCTCTCCCTTTACCATCTATTTCGGAACCGCACCATTCTGTAGGTAATCGTCTAATTGCAAACCAATTCGCTTGTGTGTTGACCTAAACCATTTGAGCCACTGGCCATAGATTCCATCTGGCCCTGCTGTCCTTTAATGTGGCAGTTTCGATACTTTTGTTATTACATCTTTCGTTGTTATGGATACACTATCTTGCCTTGGAAACTCAAGGTGCTGTAGTTCAGATCTCTCTGATTGAATCTACTCAACACCATGGTTGTGGGAAACCTCTTGGCCCCAGATGTTACTCCAAACTTGGCAGGTTTCCTCTACCTCATGAGATATATTACTCTCTGTGTCTCCACCCAAGCTATTACAAAAATTACCTGGTTATTTGTGAATAGTCTGTTTAGATGGAATTGTGATATGCGTTCAGTGTAGTGTTGCACCTTGAATGATTTTACCTGAATACACTGTTTTAAGGTTTGGGTAACAGGTTTGAGCCGTTTCTTTTCTATATGGTATTTTATTTCAATTCATGCTTTCACACCTTCATTAGTATATTTCCTTGCCCTTTGGACCATTCTTCTATGCGACTCAGATCTTTATGCTAGGCCACTTTCGATTCTCTGCTTCCACCGTGACACCTTATGTCCGCCTGATTTCCTCTCTCTTTTTCCAGCCAATTTACTATTATAATTCCTTTGACATTGGCTAGATAACAAATACCTGCCGAGCAAAAACAAGTCAACTGAGACAGGTATTGTTGAATAATGCTATATTGTAGATTAACCCCCGTTCCTGTTGGGTTTTTCAAAAACAAATCCCAGAGGTTTTGAGACTATAGTTTTAAAAACAAGAAATTGCGTAGTGTGTGTTTAATACTATTTTTATTTTTTATTCTTTTGATTTCGTGTATGTTATGTTTGTTCGGAATTTTTTCAAAGAAACCAATAACCCATGTTTTTTAGGATTCCAAGTGTTCCAGCCACAACTGGTATTATTTCCGTTTTCAAGAGTCACATCTTACTTGTTTCAATTTAAGATTTTTATACTTAGCGAGTTAATCATATTCCTTGCAGGTACTTTTTTTTACTTGGTATTAGCATATCTATGTGTAGGAAGGTCTGTTTCGGATATCTTTAACGACATCCTCTGTGAGGCTGGCAATTATTATTATTATTATTATTATTATTATTATTATTATTATTATTATTATTATTATTATTGAGTGAGAGAGTAGTGCATGCCATCAAAGTAACACTGAGGTAAAATATACGAAGCCCAGTATACCCACCATGACTACCCGTCTGATAAGGGTATACCAGACACATGCATCACAACCATATGTGCGCGACATGGTGATCCCATGTCAAGATTAACAGCGCATGACCTTGCAGGTGGGACCCAGTCAGAATTTTCTTCAGGTCGAATAGTTCATCCCGCCCAAAAGGCTTCTGAATAAGAGTTGTTTAAGGATGTTGAACGAAACGCCCATGTTTTCAGAGATGAATCATCCAAACTCCAAAGCATTCCTCTCAACACATGGCGATAATGCTCCCCAACTACCTCTGCTCGTGATCAGAGATGCACATATCGGCAGCCACTAAGGGACATGCTCAACTGATTAAGGTCAAACAACTGACAAGCAAATCTGTGGTATTGAGCAGAATATTTGCTGTAGCCCATCTTTTATACCCAGACTAAGCAATCTACATGATATTATTATTATTATTATTATTATTATTATTTAGTGATGGATTGTGTCAATCGTATACAAAAGTAAAGAACTTTTCTCTCTATCTATTATACTTCTGCTGAGTTACTTCAGTCCTTTATATAAACTATTATTATTATTATTATTATTATTATTATTATTATTATTATTATTATTATTATTATTATTATTATTATTATTATTATCATTATTATTATTATTATTATTATTCCTTCGTAACACTGTAGGTAAAAATGCTGTTTTTAGGTTATTTTTCTATGTAGATTTGTAACTGTCATAATGTAGAATTCTTATGTTTGTTTTTTTTATTTTGTATTGTGATTTCATTATTCACTGACATCACCAATAGTTGAATGGTTTTTCTTAAATACGTTTACTTTTGATTTTATTATTATTTTCATTATTTTCATAAAAGAATTTCGTTACTCAATGACATCATCACTACTAATTGAATGAATGAATATCTTAGGTTGAATTCGATTTAGGTATTTCTTTTTGTAAGCGTTTATTAACTTTAAAATTTTTTCGACTTTGGTAATGTTGTATTAACATATTTTTTCGAGGATATTATTATTAATTTTAATATCTTCTCTCTTTCTCTCTCTCTCACCATATATATGTGTGTGTGTACATGTATGTATGTATGTATGTATGTATGTATGTATGTATATATGCCTGTGCGTATGTAATGTATGCAAGTACATATATATATATATATATATATATATATAGAGAGAGAGAGAGAGAGAGAGAGAGTGAGAGAGAGAAAGAGGGAGAGAGAGAGAGAGAGAGAGAGAGAAAGAGGGAGAGAGAGAGAGAGAGAGAGAGAGGGAGAGAGAGACAGAGACAGAGACAGACGGACAGACAGATAGATAGATAGATAGATAGATAGATAGATAGATAGATAGATAATCACCCGAAAACACCGATCAAGAATTCCCTATGCTGACCGGTCAGTTTCGGCGATTTCCGTTGCTTCATCAGTAAGGACTAAATCATCCATAGATCTTTGTGGTGAAAACATATATACTGACAGAGAATTCATTCCGGAATCTGCCGAAGTCGAGACAGTCCTTGCTGATGAGGCAACAGAAACTGCTGAATATTGACCGGTAAAAGGAATTCTCGATCGGTGTTTTCAGGTGATTATAGACCGTATTATTACATATGTATACAATTATGTACGTTGACTACAATGTTGGAGTATTTTAGCTCTTGTTTCTAGCAATGTAGGGGCTTCATATATTCTAGTCATATTTAGGGAAAATATAGTTTCCGTTTTAGATAAAACATTGCGCACTGCTATCTATATTAAATTTTCTCTTTCTGTCTGTCCTTCTCTTATATATATATATATATATATATATATATATATATATATATATATATATATATATATATATATATATATATATATATATATATATACATACATGTGCATATGTATATGTTAATGTAATTGAAACGATTGTTGGATTCTTAAGGAGAGATCTAAAATAAAGATATGAATTTCTTACATATTTCTTTGTATGTCTCCACTGTCTTGTTTTTGTTCAAAACTCTGATCCTCCATAAATCCCAAATTTTATTTTGGTACTTATGGGAGCAACTGTCTTCAAAGATTCATATTGTCGTTCAGTGATCGAAATGTGGAACAAATACACAGCCGACAACTGCTGAAGGGTTATTCGCCATGTTACTTGTCCTGTTTTCCATTTGTCTCACTCGTTGTTTGCGTATTGAACTCATTTGTTTTCGTATTTCATGTTGTCTACTGTTGGTGACGTCCTGTGCCCATATACATATGTATATATGTATATGTGTTTGTGGGTGTGGGTGTTTGGGTGTGTGCGTGCATGTGGGTGTGTGTGTATGTATGCATGTATGTATATATATATGTACGTATGTAGTATGTAGGTAGGCAGGTAGGTATGTAAGAGTGTATAATAGAAGTATGAATATATAAGCAAACCGGAAATTATAAAAATGTGTGCGTATAATTATGTATAAAAAGAAAACAATTCCGAACCACGTTAGTTCTCTGTCATCCATGTATATATGTATGCGTGCGTATGTACATATGTACGTGTGTGTTTGAATATTTGAGTGCTGCATTCGTAGATGCACATCTTGAACAAAGCACAAATACTTGCAAACTGGTACTTTTTTTATCAACTTCGAAAGGATGAAAAGCAAAGTCGACCTCAGCGGAACTTGAACTCAGAACGGAGCGACGGGCGAAATACCGTAAAACATTTCGTCTGGCGGGATCTTTTTTAAAACGGGGGCCACATTTTTCATTAACGAAACACTTTGAAACTTGGAACACTGGTAGAATGTGTCATATAAAACATCTTTTTCTCTTAGTATTCTTAAAAAAAAAAAGAAATCCATAAGTTATTCCATGTTAAAGTTGTCGTATTTCTGTAATTTCAACCAATCACTGACGTCCATTCAGCCGATATACATTAAGTGCCGACTACATAAACAAACGATTCTGAAACAATTAACCCTAACCCTAACCCTAACCGTAGGGTTAGGGTTAAAGCAAATTTAAAATGAAAAAAGCAAATAAAACGAAGGTATGGAGATTAAATACGCTTTACATCGCTTAATCAGCCAAAGGAGTAAATATAAACAACTGAATACTTGTCAGTGATTGGTTGAAATTATCGAAATAAGACAATTTTTTACATGAAATAAATTCGAATACAAAAATATTTTTCTGTTCTATAACACAAAATAGATAAGTATACGAAGTTTGAAAGTCTTTCCGTACCAAAAACACTACGTAAAACATTAATGAAAAATGTGGCCCCCGTTTTAAAATAGATCCGTCTGGCGTGCTAACGATTCTGCCAGCTAGCAGCCCTAATAATAATAATAATAATAATAATAATAATAATAATAATGATGATGATGATGATGATGATGATGATGATGATAATTATATATATATATATATATATATATATATATATAATCATAGGTAAAAAAATAATGTATTACAAAAAAAAAAAATTCCACGCTTGAAACTGAATAGGAGAAATGTTAATGAAAACATAGACCATAAAATTTACCTCCATAAAATACAAAGGTTGAACATTTTAAATTGTAATCAAATAACTCAAGTAATGTCTACTAGAACAATTAACTTCAAGAAAAATCTGCGTCGGGCGAAATGCTTAGCGGTATTTCGTCTGTCGCTACGTTCTGAGTTCAAATTTCGCCGAGGTCGACTTTGCCTTTCATCTTTCCGGGGTTGATAAATTAAGTACCAGTTGAGTACTGGAGTCGATGTGATCGACTGTCTCCATCCCAGCAAAAACCAGGCCTTGTGCCTATAGCAGAAAGAACTACAGAATAAAATAAAGAAATTTCTAATTTGTTTTTTTATAAGCGCCGAAATGTGTTGGCCGGAATCTTCAAGAGATGTGGGTTCGAGCCTCATGGCTGTTTGTTGACAAACTTTTTCGCTTTGTAAGGGTAATTTACCCAATATTTCTGCTGTTGTAACGGCGTCTCTACGTTCGAAAATAAGCTATCATCTTATTTGTATCTTACAATACACATTTCGGCGCTTATAAAAAACAAATGTTTGTTTAGATTTAATTATACACGTAGTTGTGCATTTGGTTTTTATAGCATCTAAAAAAGTGAATCGATTTGTCAGCGGGCAGTTTCGCTTAATGGTAAATTCTTGACCGAATCTTCAAGGGATGAAGGTTCGAGTCCCATGCAGTTTGTTGACAAATTTTTCCGCTTTGTGAGGGTAATTTATCCAATATTTCTGCTGTTCTAACGGCTTCTCCGCGTTCGAAAGTAATCATTATTTTATTTGTATTTTGATAACAATGTTGATCATAATTGTATATAAGAAGAGGATGTGTAAAGAAATGGTTTACTCACATAATCGGGTCTAAATTTCACATTAGACTTTTATTAATTCGTTCTAGTAATTTCATCCATCGAAAATTCATATTCCAATCAAATGTGCCAATCACCATATCTTTCGCAAGTATCATGTATAGCATCAATGACTGGTGCGACTACAGAATGCAGCTTTTCAACAAAGAATAAAAAATACATTTCAAGATACTATGTAATATATTTCATTTCAATGCCGTCTTCTTCAGGTTAAAATTGCTTTCTTTTAGTGTATGTAAAAGTAATAAATAATTTTAGAAATACATACTGATTTAAACCAAAGGAGTGCGGCCATGATGAAGCAGTGCCCGAACTGCCTTAAACATGACAATGACAGGACATGTTTTCTGTATACAGGACATAAACAGAAAATTATTATTATTATAAATAAACATGAAAATATTTCACAGGCATGCATACATACATACGTACATACATATATACATAAATACATACATACATACATTATGACATACACACACACATTGTTGTTGTTGGCACTCCGTCGCTTACGACGTCGAGGGTTCCAGTTGATCTGATCAACGGAACAGCCTGCTCGTGAAATTAACGTACAAGTGGCTGAGCACTCCACAGACACGTGTACTCTTAACGTAGTTCTCGGGGATATTCAGCGTGACACAGTGTGACAAGGCTAGCCCTTTGAATTACAGGCACAACATAAACAGGAAGAAAGAGTGAGAAAAAGTTGTGATGAAAGAGTACAGCAGGGTTCGGCACCACACCCCTGCCGGAGCCTCGTGGAGCTTTAGGTGTTTTCGCTCAATAAACACTCACAACGCCCGGTCTGGGAATCGAAACCGCGATCCTATGACCGCGAGTCCGCTGCCCGAACCACTGGGCCATTGCGCCGCCACACACACACACACACAGATTACATATGTACATTTGTACATACGTACACGCACATATAATTACAGAACAAAATAGATGCAAACCGAACTTTTTAACAGACATTCACGCACGTATGTGTATGTATGTATGTATGTATGCATACCTCTCTGTTGAAGAGCATAAACTCGAAACGCAAAAGACTTTTTCATTTTTCCCGAGCGTCAAGCTAATACAATTGCTTGTTGTTCATACACCTGTCTTCGTCTTTTGTTTTTCTATAAATTTCAACTATATATAAATAACGATGGATATTTGTAAACATACATACATACATATATATATATATATATATATATATATATATATATATATATAAGCAATGTTAATTCTCTAAATGAAGTATTAACAGTAACTGCACGATAAAGTGTAGTATATTGCCACTTAAGTGTGGCTGACCCCTAGGGGTGGATGTTACTGTTGCTTTTAGCCCCAGGAGGACATCTCCTCCAGCTGGCTTATCGACACACGACTGTGTCCTGTTTGCCAAGGGAAGTTATCCCTCTCACCTCGATCTGCAGCACGAGGTGAGAGTATTAGAGAAAATAAACGAAGAGAAAGTGAAAAGAACTTGTAGATATCAGCGGTCCATATGCGTGTATTCAGTTTATTTCGAGATTTCTAGCCTATAGAGAAAGAGCCGGTTTCCTAATCTAGATCCAAGGTTCCTTCAATGGAATTTCAACATCAATAACAGGGTACTTTTGTATGTATGTATGTATGTATGTATGTATGTATGCATGTATGTATGTATGTATGTATGTATGCATGCATGTATGTATGTATGTATGTATGTATGTATGTATGTATGTATGCATGCTTGTATGTATGTATGTATGTATGTATGTATGTATGTATGTATGTATGTATGTATGTATGTATGTATGTGCAGACTTGTGTGTTTCATGTGTGTATTCTCATGCATACAGTTGCATATCTAGACATGCTCATATATATTTGAATGATAAACTTCTGGAAAGTTTTATAGATTTTTACAGTTCCAGTGAATCTGTAGATTTTTACAGTTCCAGTGGATCTATAGTCTTCGAATTAGTTTTCTCCTTTCTGATTTTGAGAACCTTAATTTCTCAAGATTGGTATTTTGGCAGCGTGTTGCATATCCCAGGGCTCCAATGATTACAGATATAAACCTGAACTTGTAATCTAGATAGAATTACTACAGATTTCTCAATAGTTCAGCATAAGTGTTCTCTTTTTCACTGATCTTCAAATATTGTGTACAAGGAAAAGAAGCCGATTGAATGGTAAGGAAAAAAAACCGTGACATTTCAAGTTACGCCCTTCCTCCAACAGAGGTAAAAGGAACAAGAGAAGGAAGAGAAAATAGAAACGATAACAAATTCACGATGTCTGTTTATATTGCTTATTTGGAGTAAAAATGGAAGTTGAACATCTGTATAGCAGGACCGTAAGAAGAGAATAAAGGAAAGCGAGAAAGTGAAAGAGAGGAGAGAATAAGTATGAAGAAGGAAAGGAAGTGGCAAAAACATGAGAGTGGTAGTGGAGAAGGTAAAAAGAAGTTTATCAAATTCCGTGAAAAATGAGTCATAAAATCGAAAATCCGTGTATCAATATATACAGCAGTTATTATATGATACACATAGAAACATAAACACACACACACACACACACACACACACACACACACACACACACACACACACACACTAACACACACGCAAACACACATACGCAGACATTCACGTATTCAGATGAAAATATATGCGCAAACATAATACATGCATATATAATCCCTTTGGCTATAGGCACAAGGCCTAAAATTCAAGTTTTATCACAGTGCCAGCAGTTTACTGAGGATGAAATACTTCACATTTCAACCTTTGGGAACGATAAGATGAGTACCAAGTGAACACTGTGATCAATTTAATCGACTTAGCCCCGCCCCCGGAATTGCTGGCTTTGTTCCGAAATTTGAAATCAATATTCGAAAGGTTCCAGTCCTCCATGTCAGCTTACTAAACTTTACTCTTCACATTCGCCAATGCCATTGACTGTTCACCAATGTATCCTACACTTTCTGAAAAGAGGAAATGTACACTCAAATTTAGTCCGAATATCCTGTATATATATTTACATATGTGTATATAAACATTCATATGCATATACATATATGTGTGTGTGTGCATGTATATGTATATATATGTATATACGTACATACACATATACACACATATACATACATATGTATGTAAATGTATGTACACATGAATATGTGTGTATGTATGTGTGTGTTTAAATGAGTTATGTAGTGATGATTAATTTTTTTTATCACATAAGACATTGCATGTGATATTTGAAATAATTTTTTTCAAATACTTAATTCGCAGTAAGTTTGATATGATTTCTCGACTTACTCTGATTCCCGAACTTTTCCTACATCTCTGTTCAGGGCAATCGTATCACTTACGTATTGATTGAACTGGTTTTGCTTCCAGCCTAAATCATATTTTTCTTTCTCAGAAGCTGCCAATTCATTAGCATTGATAATGAATCCAGCCCCACATTTTCCTAAATAGAACATGGGAATTAAATTTTGCGTGTTATTAAAAATAATAAAGGCAAAAATGAAACAACTGCGAATAATCGATTCTTCGTGCTAGTTATATTATCATTATTTTGACTGTTTTTAAATCACAATGTCAATGCAGGTATCTGTTATAAGTTTCCAATTAGACATACTATTACTGAACATTATTAAAATATTTAGATAATGCTTTAAAAATGAATACTAGTTACAAACATGCACCTTAAAAATATCGTTGGGTAAATTCAAATTTACTACCTGGGTAGTTTTTATCCTTAGTATCCTGTAATACATATTATACTCTCGTATTTTATCTTTGTCAATCAAAATGTCTTTTTTTTTTCTTTTTTGCCTCACTGTAATTACTATTGACATGCAGAGGCGTTTGGAGCAATATTTCCGCTATTATCAGGAAGTATTTTGTTTTCGTCTTTCTTGTCTTTAATTATTAGAAAATTATTTTAATCTTTTCTGTGACTTTTGTAATAGATTTTGTATTTGTTATATTCCTTTCCATTTCAGTCCATTTTCTCCAAGCTTCTCAACTTGTCACTGAGTTTTTCTAAAAGCTCGCTTTCATTTTTGGTCAAACCTATGAGATTTTCCTTGTATTGAACATCAGTCACATGCAAAAGCTTATGAATGAAAATGATATTTGAAATTAACCATAATATCCAGATAATGAAAATGACACGGTATTTAAAGATAATTTGAAATACAGTTTTGTATTTGAAAGTCATATTGAGATATTAAAAGTCATTTAGAAGAAGGGTGGTGATATTTCAGTGAGTATCTCTTAAAACACTTTTGCTGAGTAAAACAACGTGAAAATTTGTGGAGTCATGTTTTCGTGTATATATTATAGTATGATCTGAAAAAAAGAATGAAAAATATATATCATAAAAAAATACACACTTCATTTTTCTTGCTTCGTACACTTCAATTCTATTTATTTATTTTTAGTCGAAATTTACAAAAGAATATCATAATATTAAAATATTAAAAGATTAATATCAATTGAAATGAAAAAGTAAAATGAACTCAAGCACAACTATTTTTCTTTGTAGAAAATCAATATAATTGAAAGGGTATCCTAGCAGTTGGAGCTCTCTTGTTATGAAGGATGGTGTGGTGTCTGTGTGAGTGCGTTTGTTTATGTATTTATAATCGTTACTATCAGTTTCATTTTGATCACTATTCAAATAAACGAGGAAGAGAAGTAGCGTGACGATATCCGTCTTCTGCGCCTAAGTAATAAAAAGATCAGAACGTGAGGCATACTCTCAAAATTAAAATGCAAACGCAGCAATTATAGATGACTACAAATATTGGTACTGAAGTACAGGCTGAAAGATATTCAGGTTATGTACACGACTGAACCCAACTGAGTATATTATCAGCCCTTGGGATAATTTAGAAATGCACATTGTATTAAACATCAGTCACAAGCAAAAGTTTATAAAAAAAAAATAATATTTGAAATTAACCATAATATGCAGATAATGAAAATGTATACAATTAATTGAACCCAGCTGAGTATATTATCAGCCCTTGGGCTAATTTAGAAATGCATATTGTATGAAATATACGGTCCATTCTATACTTGCTATCGGTCCATATTCATCCCTCTATTTATTCTTAAGTTGTTATATTGTATATAGACCATTTTAATATGACCTTTATTATGAATGCGTGCTTTAGGAATAATCTGACGAGCAAAGACCAGTGAGTTTGATATTCCTGTTCTAGCTAGAGACGTGCATCCTTACCTCAAATTCTACAGTAATGTTTGTGGGCAGACATAGAGAGAGCAGTCTACTGCCTAACTATACACAGAGAAGAAGGAACTCACAAAAAATTAAGAACTCCTCACTCAAAATGGCTAGAATTCCTCACTCAAAATCTGCTATCTTCTTAGGATAGCACAACTGAGGGACGGCTTCATAATGGTACTCTTGCTGGAAAAAGAGAATAAATCGTGACTCTTACAACCATTCTACAAATTCATTTAAATTAACTTCTGTTTCTACAAAACTAATGAAATATGAACTGAAAATACTTCCTTTTGGTCAAATATGCCCACAAACCATTCTATTTTCTAATTCTTTTTCTAAAATGTTTCCTATTTTTGTAATGTCGACAATATAATGTATTAATAAACTCTTTAATATGTCACACTGAAGATATTCAATTTAAATCGAATCATCAACTTCTTTCTTTGAATATTAAAGATTTTATAGTCGAAAAACATGTATATACACACATGAGTGTTTGTGTGTGTGTGTGTGTGTGTGTGTGTGTGTGTGTGTGTGTGTGTGTGTGTGTGTGTGTTTGTGTGTGTGTGTGAAAGTAGCATACAACGAACATAAGACATTCAATAGTTTTAGATTCGCTTTTGATTTCTGAGTTATCTATCTTAGCTATTGCGTTTCAGATTTTAAACTCCCTGATCAGAATGCTTACCAACTAAGTTAACAGCAATATTTTCAACTAACTGTATTATGCGTGTGAAACTCTACTGTTGAGTTGTGTCTTCTATCCAACCTTGGAGTGATAATGCCTTTTGATTGAATAGATGATGTGTCAGTCTAATACTATTTTTAACCTATTCTTTTATTCTTTTACTTGATTCGGTCATTTGACTGCAACCATGCAGAAACACCGCCTTAAAGGATTTTAGTCGAACAAATCGCCTCAAGACTTATTTCATAAGCCTAGTACTTATTCTACCAGTCTCTTTTGCAAATCGCTAGGTTACGGGGACCTAAACACACCAACACCGGTTGTCAAGCGGTGATGGGGAGGGAAGAAACGCAGACACAAAGATATGCACTAGACATATATACATATATAAAAAAATAATAAATGTTGGAGAAAAATGATGAATTATATCTAGCAGTAAACATTGAATAATCACTCCAAAATTGTTTCAGTAATCTCAAAACATGTAAATAGCTTATATTATCGTATTTAATAATTCATACAGAGAGAGAGAGAGAGAGAGAGAGAGACTCTCACACACACACACACACACACAAACACACACACACACACACTTATATAATATATATAAAGGCGGGCTTCTTTCAGTTCTACTACAAGGTCTCAACAAAGTCTGGGTACGTAGAATAAATAAAATAACATAAACAATTAAATATAAGAAATAATAATTTCTTAAAGCATGTGTTAATCTCCATGTGGAGACATGGAGTAAATAAAATTATAACATAAACAATTAAATATAAGAAATAATAATTTCTTAAAGTATGTGTTAATCCCATGTACCCAGACTTTGTGGACACCCTGTACACTCACAAGGCTATAGTAGGTAATACCTGCCGATGGTGCCACGCAGTGGAGTTGAACCTGGAACCATGTGGGAAGGAAGCTTCTTACCACACAGCCTCACCAATATTCTTATGTAGATTTATATTCATTAATTTTATACATGGGAATATCGTTTAAATTATGAATGACAAAAATAATAGACGTACTCATACCTGCGATGGTTCCATAACTTTCAGATACTTCTCATTCCGTTGGTGGATTAACACATTGCCAATAGACGTTTAAACTGTAGCTTTCACAGAGCAAATAACATTTTACTTTCGAGAACGCCACACATGTTTCAATAAAACAATCAATTCAGGTCGATTTGCCATGTTTTATTTACAAAATACTTCAGCTGGACACGGGCAGGAAAACATATGTTGCAGAACACGGTCTGTTTTTTGTTTACTGGAGGGAATAACTCTCTTTTGATTTTCCTTTTTCGGTATCAATAATATATATATATATATAATCCTTATTTCTTTATTGCCCACAAGGAGCTACACACAGAGGGGACAAACAAGGACAGACAAAGGGATTAAGTTGATTATATCGACCCCAGTGCGTAACTGGTACTTATTTAATCGACCCCGAAAGGATGAAAGGCAAAGTCGACCTCGGCGGAATTTGAACTAAGAACGTAACAGCAGACGAAATACCGCTAAGCATTTCGCCCGGCGTGCTAACGTTTCTGCCTTATATATCATCGCCTTATATATCTATATATATATATATATATATATATATATATATATATATATATATATATATATATATATATATATATATATATATATATATATATATATATATATATATATATATATATATATATATATATATATATATAAAATTCTTTGTATCTCAGTCTGTTCCCAATGCATTCTCAAACGGCTCAACCAAATCAAATCACATTTTACATGGTAAAACTATCACACACCAGGAGTGTCAATATGTAATTTTTATTTTAAACTAGCAGAAATACCCGGCGTTGCCCGGGTTAAAGAGAATAATGAAATCTAAAAACACCATCTAGACTACGCATCGTCTTTATATATAGAGATGTATATACACACACGCACCCAAACACACGTATATATATGTATATCAATATAAATATATGAAAGTCAATGAAGTTTCGTAAAAGGTGATCATGTACATACTTTCTTGCTGTTGTGATTATAACACCTCGTTGTAAACAATGTTCCTTGTTTTCCCTTGTGGAGCATATACAAATAGGTTTTTTTGCTGCCCACTCTTGAGCAGCCAACATACAGTTGTCCATGTGAGAAGCAGGGCTCTTCCAAGAGAAGACCAGCTACAGACAGTGTTTGACCCTGAGATTTGTTTATGGACATGGCAAAAGTCACACGAAGGGGGAATTCTAGTCTTCTGAATGTAAAAGGAATGTCTGCTCCTGATGGAGTAAGAGGAATTCTTGGAATAAAGACGTCATCCCCTTTTGCACATCCAGAAAGAATGGTAGCCTCGATAACATGTGACATCATTTTCTTTATCACGAGTCGTGTTCCATTGCAAAGTCTTGGTGGTTCCAGATTGCGGAGCAGCATAACAGGCGGATAGTTCACCACTTCATTTGTATCTGGAACTGTATCAACAGACTTGTAAGTTTGAAGATTGCCGGGAAGAGAATGCATCAGGTGTTGATTAATTTTTGTAACAGCTACGTTTTTTGGAGCTAATAGTGCTCTTTCACATAGCCAATTGTGATTTTGGTAGTTTTGTTTAAAGTTGGGAAAGACTTTGTGTTTGAGGTCATCTACAGAATTAAAAACAAAACAAAATGGCTGGAGGTCTGCAACGAAATAATTTTACTCAACATTTTGCAAGTGAATCAGTGGAGGCAAAGATGCGTCTCATTTACTTGACAATTTATGCACCATATTGCAGAAATCACAATGTAAGTATATCTGAAAGGGTAGTCTTACACTGTTGTACCGTTGAATTACAAATAATGCTCAT